>NC_050588.1:38422500-38477500 GCF_013368585.1 Megalops cyprinoides | reverse complement strand
AGGCTTGTTGACTGAGACCCAAAAAAGCAGAAGATACTTCTTTCTAAATGAAAGTATAGTTTGTAATGTGATATAATGGGGACTTTTTAAGCGTTGTGTTGTTTGAACATTGTTAATTATGCTATTGTGCCTAGTAGGCTGTGGCGAACTCTCCACAACTCTTCAAATGAACATATTTGGATGGATGCCGGGGGACAATATGAGGGGTGTGGCAGTGGCACTAACTCGCCAGCAGGGGGCTTTCGAGTCCAGGAAGGTTCAGTAATATGTGCTGTCCCCTGCTTCAGTGTCCGTGATTGGATTACTTGTAAAGATCACTTTTTAGACGGATTAACCTGCTACAAATGTGAGCGCTGAATAAACACACACACACAGACACACACACACACACTCTCTCACACACACACAGATAGATTTACATCTGTCCTCAAAGTCCCGTATGTACCTCTGTCACTTTATTCCATGACATATAGCTTTGAAACACTAGATGGTTACAGCGTAGTATATTACATCATGCATTTACTTAGCTCTTACCCCGACTGACTTGCATTGTTTACACTTTGCAAATGAATAATTTATACTGCTATATACTGGCTGAGGCTATTCAGTTTAAGGACAAGGATACAGCAGCAGAGTCATGTCTGGGACACCTCTAGTTCCTTAAACATTACGCTACACCGCTTCCCACATTAGTGGTGCCACACCGCTTAGGCAATGGCTTCACTTAAATGCTACAGTCTGATATTTGCACTTAATCTGTTGGCCAGTTTGCATACCGAATCGGAGGACGGCTGGAAGAATTCTCCAGAGAACGTAATCCATAATCCACATATCTTAATTGTAGAATAACGTGCACATTTAAAATTGTGTGCTGTTAATGAAAAGCAAAAAAAAAAAAAAGACAGAGTCACCCTGTATCAGAGCAGGCAGTGGTTTCCTCTCAGTGTGTGTCACCCCGGGTCTGTGTCAGTCTGCAGCTGGCCGCTCCAGACAACCTTGCCAGGACTCTACAGAGGGACATGTGTCACAGAGAGAGCTAATGAGCTTTCAGAGATCAGAGACTGATCAGACAGGCTTTTGTGGATGATGACCTGTTAAAGTGTTACAGTTGTGCAGAGCATCGTTTGCCTGCTGTGTCCTCACCACAAAGCTTTGTTTTACTTGGGAAACTGTGAGAATCTGAGTAGTTCAACAGGTGGTAATGTAGATGCAGTTGTATATTGAATAACCTTTTTATAGAAATCTTAAACTGTTTATGTCAGTAGTGTAAAGACTACGTAGCTACCGTTCAGTATTGCACTAAAATATCTTTCAATATCTAAAAACAATTTACATGCAACACAAGTTATGATCTGTGTTGCATTCAAATCACTCCTTGCTCATGTAACGTCATGTTTCATGTTTGTGTATTGCAAGGCCTGTCTTGTTTTCCAGTAATGAAATTTTGAATTAAAAATTTCTCAGCCAGTCACACAAAATTTGAAAATTAATCATGGGGGCGCTGTTGAGCTCACAATCAAAGGGACAGGAGAGTCACTGTATGGACATGATAAGTTAATATACAGGGTCACAAAGATATAAGACAAGGTAAGGCAGTCCACCCTAACTTGATACTGCGGAGGGAAACCCTAATCAAGCCTGTCAGCTTTAAAAGTGTTTTGATAGGATGCACAGAGTGTTCAGGTCACCTTTAAATTAGAATTGCATGGATTTTCTTCTGAAGGGTGCCATAGATTATTTTGCAATGTATCTGACATGTCCACATTTTTGGGTATATCAAGCTTAAATTTTGAAACAATCAATTGCAAAGGTAAAGTTAAACACAGGGTTTATCTCTGTTTAGGACACTGACTACAATCCAGTAGCCTATTAAGCAATGGGAATGCCACTTTGCTAAAAGAACATTAATGGGTGACTTACAATCATAGCTTTTGAAAATGCTGGCATGAATGAGATTTAAATTGTGCCACCCATTAGCCTGGCACCCCACAACAGCAGAGCACTAATAGTTGCTTTGGTCTGAAAATCGATACTTGTCTGCTGCACTTACGACACACATATTTCATTCCCAGTGTGCGGCCTCTTCACAGCATTTGCTGCACATATGAGAGGCACACATTCACACATCTTGTGGATGTAAGTAGAGGGAGAATGCTTGTTTTGTTCGTATGGCTGCTTGTATGCCTTTGAAAGTCCGCCAGTCAGTTCTGCCCCCAGGCATTTTCAAGTGCACTGAGTGTGTATGAAAGAACACAACATTTCTATCAAATATTCACTGTGTGCCTTTGGTTAAGTAGATACCACTGTGTCCAGCCTTTCTATTCTTTATGAAAATTCCTCTCTTGTAATAACAAAAAGGTCCTCTACACTCTGAGTACATTTAATAGACAGCTCTCCTGAGTTATAAATTCCTGTATACAACTCAAGTTGTTCACAGTCCCTTTGCAGCAGGAAATTTTAAAAGAGTACTCATGTTGCAGTGTGCTTCGGACATGTATCTGTGGGTCAGAGAGGGGTTAGACGCACCCCTGATCCTGCACATTCTAGCCATCACTCACCCTCAAAGCCAGGTCAGAAAACTCTGGGTGCATTCTGCAAGGTGACCCCTAACCAAAAATAACCCCGTTATCACAGACAGCCCCTACCGATGTAACTCTGTGTAGTCTTGGATTTATGGAGCTGTTGCTCCATTTTCTTTACAAAACCTCCTGGAGTATTTGTTGTCATTAAAACTCTTTTCTTTGTCTGATGTGGTTGTACTCTTGCCTCCTTTGTACTTGTCTATGCAGTGACATGTCCACCTATTTGCCCTCAGAACAGGCTGGAAGCCCACAGCTTTGGAACACGAAGTCTCAGGTATGCAGTCGGCTTCTCCGTGCTCGCATTGCCCTTTTAAGTGGCGTTTTCCGTGGATGCAGGTGTCGCTGCGGATCGAGCGGGCACCAGCTGTCAGTCAGCAGAACTGTCTGGGAGAGGACCCCACTACGCCGACACTCTCCGAACCCCTGCGCTGTGAATGAACTAAACTATATAGTTCATCGCCTCAGCGACAGAGACACCTTCCTAAATACAATATTCAAATAACCACGAATGCTGCACTCAGAGTTACTCTGCGCTCATCCTTCCTTTTGCATTTGGGAATTGAGCCACCTTTTACGCACGCAACTAAATAATCAATGCATTTCTGCGTCATTGGCATCGCTTTTAAACAACAGCATAGATCGCTGTTGATTTTCTCGAAAGGGTGCGATCGTCGCACGTTAGGTGACGCTGTGTTGGAGCAAAAGCGTAATTTTTGTTAGAATAAAGGTGATGCTGTCTGCACTGCATTAACGAACGCGCGAGCCTCGCGAACACCGAATCCCCCCCGCCGCAAAAAAACGCAATAACGGCAGAGCAGCCTTTGCCTTCAGCGCAGTGTACCCTTGCCCTTTTAAGAAGTGCACGCCGACTTTCTTTAAGGGCCCCGCTGTGACCATCTCCAGCTACGCCCCCTACGGGCAGCGGGGCGCACTGCGTCGGCGCAGCGCAGTCCCTGCTGTGCCCTCACAACGAGGCTGACTTTCCATTGGAAGCCGGAGCTGCATTCCACCCCATTCATGCTGGGGAGCCACAGTCTGCGAGCGGAGCTCAGAGCGAGTGTACCGTCACGGGGACTAAATGTGTGCAAGTTTGGGAATTTAACTATGGGAAGGATATAAAACCTCAGGATCACGTCAATCCGTAAGTTGAGCAAGTATTTTCCCGATCGATGTTCGTTGTGTTGTAATTGTCTTCGTGTTAGAATATGTGACGAGCTGTTTCTTCCACGCGTTGGGGGATCTGGGAGATTTTTTCCAGCCCCGTTCTTCTTAAGACTTCCACCGGTGTCCGCGTCCCCCGTTTTCTTGCGATTCTTCGCGTTGCTTCAGTTTATCTCGGGGACTGGGCGGCCAGCGTGTGCCACCAGCTCGTTTAAGAGGCGCTTTCGTAGCGCATTAAACTTTACATTGCAGCTGTATTCTGTAGTAATTCGGCGAGGGCTCTGCGTGGTTTTGTGCGAATCCGACGCTGGAAACTGCGCACATTGGCGCTGGAAAGGCTTGCGTTCGGGCTGCAGGACTTCCACTCGCGCGGAATGGAATGCTTGCTGGCTGTAATCGCCGAACTGATACAAGTAACTAGCTGGACAGATAGCGCACGATTATTCGAAAGCAAGGCTGAAATTTACCAGCACAATCCAGGAATGTACATGCCCAGAATAAAACGATAAAGATTGTCACTGGATTGTAGTGTATTCTTACTTGAAATACAGAGTTTTCTCACCTTCTACGTTATTTTCTTACCACGTATTACATGCAGACGTGTTCATTCGCCTGCCTAATCTTTTGCTTAAATGTGTACTCAGTGTTTTTTCTCTCGTGGAAAAGATCTAAAACGCATATGCCGATGTTTTTCTTGCATCAGTTATATCAGCTGTGGGTGTTAAAGGAATGCTTCTTGAAAGAAATTTGCCGATGAACACGGCACGGTTTGTCCCCGGGAACCTAACGTGTTGAAAGGCAAGAAATCTGCTGTTTGGGAATGAATTTATCTTACTGGGTAACTGCTTTAGGTCCCAGTTAATCGTTTCATTACGTCTGTACACACAGGAATTGCATGTTTGCTGGTACTAAACAATTTGTTTTATAGCCTGCATACAGAGGAATCGTATACATTGTTACATATTCTATTATTTATTTTGGAGATACAAGGCACTACCTAACCACTATTTTCTAAATGGGCAAGAGGGATTGAAGGATTTCTCTCGGGACCTCTTGGTGCTGTCTGGGTAAAAAAAAAATCGATGCCCCTATTAGTCTTAAAATGATTAGTTACGGTGGTTGTTTTTTTGTGAAGTTGGTGTTAATCACCCGCCACAACGCAGAATTATTGAATGTTTCGGAGGTTGGGCGGCGAATGCAAGTCCGTATTGCTGGTGATTTGGACTGTGTGCGGCTGAGAGATGCATTCGAACATGCCTGTGGGTGTTGACTCGCACACATTTGATTTTATTTAACAGGATGTGCGTATCATTACACAGCGTGGGTGTTTCTTTAAAGTTGTAATATTATACATTTCATTAACTACTTGCAACCGTCCAGCTGTTTATTTCAAATGTGAGTCTGAACGAGAGGGTTAACTCACGCCAGTGTATTAATAACGAACAGGTAAGATCTTCTCTCTATGAAAACAATACTTATTCTTCCAAATGAGGCAGTATTTTATGCATAAAATATACGGACTGCATCCTTCCAGGTACCAAGTGTGCAGTGTGGAAAATACTAACCGCTGGCTCAGTCCAAGGCGTCTTGCACGCTTCTGCGTGGAATTATTTTACAATCAGAAACAGTAGCGATGTACATTCGCGACTGATTGGGTGGAAAGGCACCCGTTTGCACGTATTGTTATCTGAGTGTAATTAGGCGTTTTTCCCTCTCTTTCGTGACAGGGGTAACAGCGTGGCCGGCATTCAGATGCAAATCACTGTGAACATATCCAGCCAGGGACGGGGCTGGTGTTAATGAGTAGGAGTAGGTCATACGATTTAAATATCATAGGGGTTAATCGTTTAACCAATCACGAGCGGAGGAGGTGTTCAAAATTCTTCATTCTCGCGATGAGGGACGGGGGGGATTGCTCGACCGTCCGAAATTAAATGGCTAAACAAGACGCCGAAAGCAGTAAACCCACGCCTAATTAGTCGGTCCAGCGAGGCGAAGTGGATACAGTCTGTAAAGATCAGAGTAAGAATGGGACGGTGTGTAGATGTAGTTGACAGATCTGCTGGTATGGCCGCGTTTGCGTTAGAATGACGTGGTTATGGAGGAGCTGCTGCGCGAGTTCGGCGCCCAGCGGACCACGTGCATCCATTCCCAGATTGATTCGGTGGTTTCTTGAAGCAAATGGGGTGAAACGTTGCCACCCCACCGATGAACACAATGTAACCCACAGTGTAACACACAGTGTAACGATGTTTACGGGACGGTTATGCGGTGCTGCCTTTTGGGGTTTTGTTTCACCTCGCTAAGCAATGGGGCCTCAAGTTCTGAAGTGCCTCTCTGACCTTCTTGCGTCTGCACGGCGTTTTGGAAGGAGGGGAGTGTCATTTACAACTGACTGACAGCGGGGAAATCTGTAGTCAATTTATTAGTCTTGTGATTCCAGTTTGATGCGGCCTTGCTGCTGCTCACTGATCGGGGTTTCCAGAGCAAAGCAGGAGGAACTTGTAAGGCAGGCAGTGTTAGACGGCAGGCCTACGGGTTCGGGGGGTGGCCCTGCAGCAAATGGTTGACATGGTTTGTTTATTTAGATGGATTCCTGGATCAATATGTTGCTCTTTTTTTACCAGCTAGTAAACTTCACTTGGGGTTTTGATCAGGCTCTTACTGTATGGTCACATTTATTGTTTATGCACTGTGCACACTTGTGTCAAGTGGCTAGCACATGCAACATGTGTCCGTTACCTAATTTGAATGGTTGAGAAGTGTTAGGTTAAATGACGTGTTTATGGACTCTGGTCTTTGGTTAGGGTTATAGTTGAAGCTGTGGCTCTCAGCTGTGGCTCTCAGTCTTCAATAAGACACTTAATTTAATTTTTTTTTTTTTCTTGTAAAACCCAAGTGTATAAATGGACTACAGTACAGCCCACCACTTTAAGCCACTGTGGAAAAGGTTATCTGAGAGAGAAAGATGCTGATAAAGTTTTGGCAAACATGGCTACCGTCATGCTAATGACTCACCAGTTAAAGCTTGATTGCATGAAATAAATCAAGTCTAGAGTATGTTGGTTGTTTCAGTGGTTTCTCTGCAGCAGACCCCTTCATTATCTTCATGCTGGATTTTTAGGTGCGCTGAAAAGAGCCTCTGCCATCTAACAGGGGCACTAATGGCTTCCATAAACCATTTGGCAGAAACTTTCCGCCGTGCCTTCAGCCCAAGATTCTGATGACTAAGGACGTTTAGAAGAGGTGTTTCTGTTCAGCGTGTTCCCAGGGTTATCTAACAGCTGTTGGCATCGGGCGATTAAAACCATTTACCCGTTTCCCGTGCCCATTTTGGCGTGAATGAGACTGCGGGCCTGAATCAAAGCGCAGGCCGGGGATTGATCTCCTCTGGAGTAATGGGTTCTCTGTGATGCCACAGCGCGGGTCCACGTGCGCCGCATGACTATGGTGATGTGCAAAGTTTGGAATCGAAGCTGATGGGCGATCATTGCGCTCCTCTGAGCCCGGGCACAAGTGTCCCGCACGTATGCCCCGCGCCTGGGACGTGTTAAGTGTCATATTAACCCACATCTGTGCTGGATGACCAGACAGAGAGCAAGCTGAATTACCAGGGTGTGTTCTGGACAACTGGTGGAGATTCATTTTTAGTTACCAAATGTTTTCACTTACCAATCACACAAAATAAATTTGTGGCTAATATGAATCTTAAATTTGTGATCATTAATATGTCACAAAGAGAGTAAGTGCTGTTGTCTTTTCATAAGTAGAAAAACAAATCAACTGAACTCAACCACAAAAGGGGGTATTTTTCTCTGCGGCCATGGTGTCCATTGTTAGAAAGCCCTTGATAAATCGTCAGTCATCTTTGGGAGCGGGGTGGGATGGGATGAAACAAGGCACCAAGGCAAATGTTATTTTAATCAGTAACAGGCGTTAGGGTGAACTGCAAACATATGTACAATTAATCAATAGAGCTCTGTTTCTCTAATAACACTCCTGTGTGTGTGTGTGCGCGCGTGTGTGTGTGTGTGTGTGTGAAAGAGGGAGAAAGAGACTGGCCAGACTCCCTTCACAGCTCCCCTGATTGGCAGACGTTTTAAAGCTGGTGTGACAGCTTCCTCCTCCGGCATTTCCCCTCTCTGTCTCCTGCCACTTGTGTCCCCCTTAGCAGTGCGCCCCAACTTTCCACCCCGCCGACGTCCCGGCACCCCCTAATCGCCACATTCCAGGATGTGTCTCGCCCTGCAGTCACGGATTCCTAACTGTGGCTTTCACCTCATAAAGCCGAGGGCCTGGCATCTGTGTACCGACTTCGGTAACTGTTGCTTCCTTAGTGGCATTCTCTGTAAGCAGCGGTTGCAAGTTTCAGTCTAAAAGTGCTGGATTTGATAACACAGCACCGGCAGATGCCTGAGAGGTTCTTTGTGGAGGGAACACCACACCTTCAGACCCCCACGTGTTTTGCATTTTACTGCTCTTTGATGCGGCACTTGGGTGACAGCCTCTGCCTCTCACAGATGCTGCCTCTCCCCTCCCCCCTCGGCCACAGTGGTCTGGCTGTAGTGGTTTTTTTTTTTTTTTTTTTAGGGAGTTTTATTTGTGTGCTGCGAGAAGAGTTTGTGCCGTGGGTTCGGGGGCCGACTGTGGTGGGATGGGAGGAGTCCACCCGATGTGAGTCTCTCTCTCTCTCTCTCTCTCTCTCTCTCTGTGTCTCTCTTTCTTCTTTGGGGGCTCCTCACTGTCTGCAGGCCGTCAGCCGCTCAGCGAGGCCAGCAGTATTAAAAAGCACTAAAGACGCGGTGGGGGGGGGGGGGCGTGTACGAGAGCCTTGTGTCGTTAACCAAACCCCGCTGACTCCCGTCCCTGTCGCAGGCGACCGACCCTCGCGTATCACATAAAGACGCCCTTATTTGCTCTCCCGGGGGAGGGGGGAGGCCCCGGCGATCGCTGACCCAGGCCTGTGGATGCTCAGAGCAGCATTCACACGGCTGGCCTGTATGCCAGCGTTTCACGTTCCAAAACCTGGAAGGCAGTACACAGTCACGCATTGACACCAGTGTGTGAAGCCAGCGTAGATCTAACTGTTTGGGGATGCTGTGACCATGACAACAGAGGCAAATATTAAAGACTGAGCTGCTGCCAGTTCAGTTCATCTGTCTGAAGAGCATGTTTGATCACACGGGACATTGTGTCTCAAAACAACCTGTCTCGTGTAAAGTATGTCTTTTCGAGAACAAGAATTGAGAAACTTGGCTAAAGTTTTGATTTTTCTTCAGTGTTTTCTGTAACGTATCACTCTTTTTTAATAAGCATTGTCATTAGTTATTTTTATCTCTCACTTTTAATCATTCTTCAAAGGCCTGACTGCTGTCTGCCTGAGCGACGGCAGCTTTAAACTCTGCTGGGTTTTGAAGTATCTGCCTCTCTAACGGACTCGTAGATCAAGGAAGAATATTGAATATTTTTTCTCCCTGTCTGATTCCTTCAAAATGGAAGTAAAAGAAATCATGCAAATGGAAGCATAATTTGAAAATACTCAAACTACAACTGATCCAACATGTTTTGGTGTAGTAAGGCCTTTGTTGTCTAAGAACTACAGGGCTGTGGAGGAGCCTTTTATTTTTTCGTGTTTGTTTTGTACATCAGACCATCCATTGCAGGTATTGAAGCCGTTCTTTTCAGATCAAAAGCGCCTCCTCCTGAGGAAGGCGTTGTTGTGAGTTACTAGAAAACATTAAGTAAATGGGCACATGCTGAAGGCTGTGTCTGCTCCTCAGATCAGAGCAGGGCAGCTGAATTTGGGGTGCACTGTAGGGGCGTAGGGTTCTCCCGTCCGAGGAGCAACCAGTCGCGAGAACCTGACGGGTACAGTGCCGAATCCGCCCCTCCCGCGGTGCACCCCCCTCTACTGAAACGGCTTGTTTGTCTGGGATATTTGTTTGTGAGTTTGTTGGGCTCTCTGCCACGCCTCTTGCACAGATTTTACAGCGTGTGTCGTATATACAGGGCTGGGTCTCAGCCAAAGCCAGGCTTCTCTTTCCTTTCCATGTAGCGGAGCGGAGTGGAGGTTCCTTGGTGCATTGGTGCAGGGCCTCCTTGTGTTCAGTGTCCCCATCATCAATGTCATCTCCATGCCCTTGGTTTGTGTATCAGCACACTTGGTTCAGTTGAAATAATTTTGAACCTAGAGTGCAGTGCTGTGCTGGGTTTTTTTTTGGGGGGGGGGTGTTGTGTGGAGGGGAAAAAAACCTGAGAGTGAGTTTGGTGAGGCGGGTTAGCCTCTGACCTTTGACCTGACCGGGTTGCATTTAAGTTGCAGTGTTTCCACATGCAGGTCTGCTGGGTCTGTGCTCATAAATGTGTGCCTTTGATCAGACATTATTCCCTGCCCAGCTGCAAGGTGCACAGGTCAGCGTTACATCTGGATGCGATTGATACGGGGCCTAAAGAGAGAGTGTCACGGGGGCTGTGGAGCTCTTTTCCTGGGCAAAACGCTTGCATCCCCAGCCCCCCCCCCCCCCCCTTCACACTCTCTGCTGTCAGTCAGCTGAGCTTTAGCTTTTTATTGATTGGGAATTAAACAGTCAATGTTGCCGTCTAGAGATCTATTAGACCACCCATCACCTACACAGGGTTATTTATTTTTTTTAATTTTCCCCGTCGCGAGCTCCGCGATGTTCTCGCGCAGGAGAGGGGAGGCAAATGTTGTTTTTTCAAATGCGTTCTGAAGATTTCTGTTTATTTATGGTTCTCAGCAGAGACTATTGGCGGCTTTGCTCCAGGCGCGTTCGAGCTGTTAATGAGAGAGACTCTGCGAGAACCGGCAGTCTATGAAGCAACGCCGGCTTCGCATTTTTCATGCTTATGTGCGCGGATGTATACTGCTCTCTGGTGTGAAAGATTAAAAGGAGTTTTGTTTGTACAACTGTTGAGGCATTTACAGTTTTGTGATTTATGTTTTGGCGGCGGTTTTGGCGACGTGGTGCGGTTTATAATTGCCTGTCTTTTTTTCGCCCCCCTCTCTCTCGCGTACGGGAGTGAACGTCCTGCTGGAGCCTCTCCCCTGCTCCCGCTCTCATTTCTATTTACCGAGGGGAATTTAAATAATTCAGGAGCCCGCGACTCTGCCTGTAAATAAGACTAATAGAAGCGGGGTTTAAGAGAGGCGCTTGCCCGGGGAAAGCGCGGCGGCGAGGATGCCGATAAATCAGGTAGCATCGTAAACGCGGTGCGACCGCTGACTCTGCAGAGCCGGGCTCGTTTGCGGAAGGTCAGCTGGTGCCGGTGCCGGCCATGTTTCCCATCTCGGTCCCTCTATTCTGTGATTCTCAGTAATCTCATAACGAGTAACGCCTGTAATGACTCTGTACTGATGGTGAAGTAGTCACCGATGCTACAGTGGCAGGCCCTCTCAGGAAAGTCTCACCCCATCGTTTTTTGGCTTTTGTCAGTTATTTTCTTTCCTCTTAAAATTTTGAGGCAATTTAAACAAATCTGGCCAGTGTCCAAGTCTCGCTAATCCCCCTCCCAAAAAAAAAAAAAAAAAAAAACAGAAATAAAAAACATGAAAAGGAGCAGCACGGAAAGCTCTCCTCTTCCTGTGTGGAGCTGGGCTTCATGCGTGTGCGGCTCTCCTGCCTCTGACTCTGAAAGATGTTTGAAATTCCTGGCTCGCTGACGAGGCTCATTGCTCACGACCAGGTCCAAACACACAAAGCGGGGGCGGCGTGAACGGAGGGCACAGAACCCTGAGCCGGACTCCCCTCCTGCAGCGAGCTGAATGCGTCTCTGGGTCTATTGTCAGGCGCCATTGTGCGCCTGAAAGGGTTAAAGAGTCACAAGTGATGAGCCTCCCTTGGTCGCCCCTCCATTGTGTGCTGGTATGTGGCACAGCGTAGCATGTCTACCGCTGCTATGCAGAAAAGCTTTTTTTAAACACCGGGGCTGCTACAACGGACAGCCTGAGAGAGAGGCAACGTAGCCACCCCTGAGCTCTGTGCGCTGGTTCAGCTGATTACGGGGAGGAGAGTTTGGTTCTTGTTGAGCTTTTTATTTGTGTATGTGACTGAGCACACATGGCTGAGTGGGGGGAGTGGGGGGGGGGGGGGGGTGAGCTTTGGCAGTGTAATGGCTATACCAGACCTGGGGTGTGGAGACATTAGCAACAGGGGAATCACGGCCAGCTTTTCAAAGCGTCGGCCCCGCTCCCTCCTGGAGGGCCTGAGCAGGGGGATCTGGGAATAATTACTCTGCCAGACAATGCGGGACCTTCAGTGGGAGGGGCCCGGGCTGGTGGGAGGGGCAGAGGAGGGGTCAGAGGTCACGTCACTCTCTCTCCCGAGGTAGCGTCCTGGCAGGTTTTTATTGGCAGGGGTGGTCACAGTGGAGGGTCAGGCGCAGTGGGGGAGGGACCGCTGTTGTGTGCTTCACATCACTGTCATTATGGCCTGTGATAGCGCCCCCGATGACCTTTGACCTTGTTTGTGCATGTGTAATACCAGCCTCTCCTAGAAGGGACCTGTGTGGCCGACCTGCCATTCTAAGTCACTGACTGGAGCAGGAAGGGGGAGGGGCCAGCTTGCACAAAAGGGAAGTATAAATGCCATGCATATATTTCCCATGACCTCTGCTTGTTACACTATTATTGTCATTTAGCAGATGCTCTTATCCAGAGTGACTTACGTGGGTTACAGTTTTAAATGTTGTCCATTTATACAGCTGGATATTCACTGAGGCAACTCTGGGTTAAGTAACTTAGGGTACAGCAGCAGTGCCACAGGGGGGAATCGAACCAGCAACCTTTCAGCTATGAGCCCTGCTCCTTCCCACGATGCCACAGTGCCCCATCACTGTGTGTATGTGCACTTTTGCAAGCTCTCCTTTTTACTGAAGACAACAGTCAAGCAACCTGCTCCCTCGCCTGAATCTGAAGTGGGCCAGGAAGATGTTACAAACGTCACAGTATCCTTCAGAGTTTGTCCAGTTGGCACTGAAGTGAAGTGTGAAAATGGCATCTGTGTCTGCACGCGCCATCCGGCTGGTTTCCGGGGAGCCCGGGGAACGCCGCAGAACCTGTGGGTGGAGGGTGGTGCCGTGCCCGCCCGCTGAAGACCGGGACCTCCCCTTCCCCCCCTTCCAAAAGAGCCGCTGTGTGCAGGGACCTGAGCAGGAGCTCTCCCTCCGACAGGCGTAATGGATAGTGGAGAGACAGGTTTGGAGAGGAGGGGAAGAAACGGGATAATCCCCTCAGACGCTGGCGGCTGTGCCTCGTCTCCGCCCGAGCCCTGCCTGCCAGCTCAACTCCAGTGCCGAAGAAAAAAAAAAAAAGAAAAGCCGGGAAAACGGTTACATCTGAGGCGCCTTTTCCTGAAACACGGATTGCTTTAAAAAAAAAAAAGTCTGTCTTTGTTAGTGTCTCAGAGAGGACGACGCTGATTAGCCTGAATGGAATTTGGAATTCCACACACACGTGAAGCCATCCCCCCCCAGCGTCATGGAAACGTCCATTTGGATTGTCCCATCAGGCATGTAAACACAAACTCGGGGAGGGGGAAAACAAGACAGTCACTGTTGAAAGGAAATCCATGAGCTCCATCGCAAAAAATGGGGCTCTTAGTCATCCGGAAAAAGGAAATATTTCCTCTAAGGTTTGAGGGCAGACTCAGAGTTACTGTTACTGGACACACTGACCTCAGGCGCATTCACGCCACTTTTTGGAATGTGCGCTCGGGAAGAGCATCACATGACCTGATCAGATTCAGCTCGCAATCTGGGGAGAGTGTCTGAAGAATAGGAGGGAAGGGAAGACTGAAAGCATAGGCGTAGACTGAGTGTTGAAGGTTTTCAGGGCGCTTCAGAGAGGCCTTTAAGCTTTTACCTGTGTAAATCTGATATTTGTCCCTGAGTCCTGAAGCTAGGTCCTGGCATTGAAGTGGCTGTTGGGACTCGAGAACATGCACAGTAAGGTGCCAGAGAGTTTGGAAGACAGATTATCGGAGTATTTTCATGTTTTACTGGATACTCCGCGTCTCCCAGGCAGGATAGAGAGGGGTGGGAGGGTTTTCTTGGCGGCGCAGTTGAGGAGATGTGGCCCCAGCCAGTGAATCAGTGTGTTGTTATTGAGCAGAACTCCTATTATGTGGGCAGGTCAGTTGAAGATGACAGAATCAAGGCTGAGTCACGCTTGATTGAGCCCCTCTCTGTCCGAACAGCTGTTTGGCTCAGGAACGGCCTCGTCGGTTTGTGGGGGTTTTGGAAGTTACGAAACAGATGTTTTTGTCTTGTGAATCAGATAAATTTCGTTTCGGGGAAATGTAAGCGGAACACCCCCAGATTCTGAGATTGGCGCTTTCTGTCTGGCTAGTGCCAGCACTGGCGTACGGATGGCGGAGGATTTGCCTGCGCTAGGAAGGGAAATTTTGGATTTGGTGATTCACAAAACTCCCATCCCATGCCACAGCAGTCCGGTAGCCAGAGGCGCCTGAGACACCTTCCAAAAAAGTACCCAGAGTGGCCGGGAAGGAAAGGGCAGGAAGTGAGCAGGAAGATGCTGTGGGTACGAGGTACAGGGGGTGACAGTGCAGAGGTCAGGACGGCAGTGTAGCATGGATGTAAAGAGCAGGGCTCGTAACTGAAAGGTTGCTGATTTGATTACTGACTGGTGCACAGCTGCTATACCCTTGGGCGCGGTACTTAACCCACAATCTCCCCAGTAAGTATCCAAATGGATAACATGTAAAAACTGTAAGCTATGTAAGTTGCTCTGGATAAGCGCATCTGCTAAATGACAGTAATGTGATGTTCAGGTAAAAGGTGTTTTCGTGTGAGCCTGTGGTAGCTTCTATCTCTTGCCAGTAGCTTTGCATGTACCTGTCTGAGTAGGAGAGTGATAGTCTCTGTTTCTGGCTCTGTTCTCTCCATGCTCTGACTGTGTGCGTGTGTGTGTGCACGCGTGTGTGTGTGTGTGTGTGTGTGGGGAAATGCAAGTGCAAGTGCAGGCTGGGTAATTTCCCATGAGGTTGTGGGAAAGCACAGCTGCCCCTGCATGGCTGTGGCGACTGTGAGATACGTGCTGAGAGCTCATTGGTCACGTCTCTCCAGTGCGTGTTTAGAATATCGGGCACATGGGCCTGAGGTTCGAGAGTCAGGAACACTCACGTTGGGTCGTGAGTGAAGCTTTGTGAATGAGCCGTGTGCCGGAAGGGGCAGGAAAGCACCCCTGTCCTGCCGCCCCGGTCTCTGATGGCGTGTGTGTGCTTGTGCGTATGTAAAGAGGTGCTATAGCATTTGGGGGGGGTTGTTTGTTGGCAAATCTCGGTGAATGACTCCCTTGATGACTCTCTGGATTTGTGTGGGTGGGTGTTGATTAGTGTGGAGAGGAAGCACTTGGACCGGTGGTTTGTTGTGCAAATGTAGAGTAGCATTAATGGACTCGACACTCTGTCACTTCTACACCGGTATAAACCTGCCACGTCCCCATATTCCCTGTGCTGCTCACATCAGCTCTGCTGCTGTGCTGGACACGGAGGAGGGTTTTGGATCCAGTCCCATCTTCCTCCCGGGCACTGGCTGGTGGCACACCTCCGAGAGCAAAATGAGCCTGCATTTACCCTGAGCTATCGCTGTAGTTTGAAATGTAATAACTTCATTTATGTAGCTCCTTTCATACACCACAAAGTTTGCTACACAAGCTGCTTTACAGAGACAAGTCAAAACAAAGAGTGTAATAATAAAACAAGAGAAGGATCCACCATGCATGAGAGGAAAATGAAATGGAGAAGTGAGACATAAACGCCTCATACCAGCAAAGTACAATAAAAATGAATAACAATCAAAGGAAGTAAAAGGAAAAATAAAACCAAATAAAATGAGATATCCCCATTGAGAATGTGTTAGTGTCTACGTCAAAGTACAAACAAAAGGCAGACACTGCAGTGTGTAAGTCTACTCATGACATTACATTGACATTACATTACATTATTGTCATGTAGCAGATGCTTACATAGCTAGCAGAGCGGCTTGCATAGGTTACAGTTTTACATGTTATCCATTTATACAGCAGGATATTTACTGAGGCAATTCAGGGTTAAGTTCCTTGCCCAAAGGCACAACAGCATTAATGCTGTGGGGAATTGAACCGGCAACCTTTCAGGAGTAGCCCTGTTCCTTACCATGATGCTACAGTGCTGTTCTAATGTGTGACCTCTGTGCTGTCACCCCGCTGTGCCTCGTACCTGCAGCACCTTCCGGCCCACCTTCTGGGGTGGCTCCTCCATCTCTGCTCCACGTCCCACAGTGCCCCGGGCCGGTGGCCTCAGGGAGACTCGGACTGTGACCAGGCTGGAGCAGGGTGAGGGCGCTGCCAGATCACCGCATGTGTGTGTCTGTGTGTGTGTGTGCAGACCAGCCAGAGCCCATGTCCAGACTCCTCCTGTAACATGCATTGTGTTGCTCCGAATAAACGGCCAAGGAACTCGCCGGAGAGAAAAGGAAAAGGGGCCTGCAACAATGGAGCGATCCCCCTGTGTTTACACTGCAAACAAAAGCCGGCCGTGTCCGCCATGTCCGCCGCGTGCCTCAGGAAGGCCTCTGGCTTCACGACATCGAGGAGTGCCAGCAGCAGGTCCCTCCCGGTCCCGTTCGGAGGCCACGCGGCGGGCTCGGAGGCGGTTACAGGCAGGTTACTTCGGGGTTACAGGACCTGCTCCTCCAGCATTGCCCTGCCCCTATGGCTTCGGCCGTGATTAGCGGTTACTTTCCTGTTTACCCATCAGCGGCTCCCGAGGTGTGTGTCGCTCGCAGCTGCTGGAAGCGGTGTCACTGGTAGAACAGGAAAGTCGTCCCGGGGCAAACGGGTAGGGTGTTGTTTGAGGTCCTGCCATGTGGCTGAGTAATCCGTCTATCCCTCCCTCCCTGTCTCTCTCTCCCTCCCTGTCTCTCTCTCTCTCTCTCCCTCCCTGTCTCTCTCCCTCCCTGTCTCTCCCCCTCCCTGTCTCTCCCCCTCCCTGTCTCTCTCCCTCCCTGTCTCTCTCCCTCTCTGTCTCCCTCTCTCCAGACAGTGCCCTGCTGCCTTTGTCTCCAGGGCTTGGAGCAGGGAGGCACAGGGTACGAACAGTATACCTCATCAAATCGTCTTTCTTAGATTGCTGTCATTGTAAGATTATTATTATTTTATTTAAAATGAGCATGTATGCAAGACTAATTGTGTAGGAAGTGTTGTTCACAGCATAACATCTTATGTTTAATAAGCATAACTTTTGAATAAAAACTCAGGACGCTCTGAGTATTTCTGTGAAGAATATGCTTGCAGAACTTTTGCTTTGCAGATCTGGAGGTAGTGAGTTAATCATAACCTCAGTGACCTCTGTGAGTATCCATGGCTTACATAGTTGCATGGTTACTGATGGCACTCTCTCAGACATGTATGTGTGGCCTGCTTGCCTGTCTGGCTGCACCCAATGCCAGTGGGAGAGCAGTGCATTGCGGTCGCTGCCTGAGACAGCGTGGGCTGGCCGGCCGGCAGATCTCTCCCTCTCCCTCTCCCTCTCTCTGTCTCCCTCTTTCCCTCTCTCTGTCTTGCATGCGTTTCTGAGCCACCATCGGCCGGGTTTTTTTATTTGCTTGTATAAAGCACGGTAATGCTGGGTGGCCATGCTGACATAATCCCCATGTGGCCACAGGAAAAACATAGCTGGAATATTTCCCTTCGCCGCCCGGCCAGTCGGCACCAACATCTGCAGTCGAGTCCGGTTACTGCACGACACAGGCAGCCTGTGGGTCTCCCCGCATAGCTGCGGCCAGGAGAGCCGGGCAGCTCCACGCCGTGTCAGTGACATCCAACCCGACAGCCTCCAGGCCTCCCCGTTACATTCCTCTGACCGCTCCACAAACTCTGACCTGATTGGCCGAGACGCATCATGTGACACATTGGGTCAAGTTGAAGTTAAATGTGTGTTTGTTTTAAAGAACGTTACATTTTTTTACTATGCACCTTCCTGCAGTCTTGTAGTTTGGACAGTAACGAGAGAGGCAGATGGGTATTACAGCTTTTGAGTGTGAGCTTGGCTTTTGCTCTTAATATTCCATATGTGCAGAAACCTGTCTTTCAAGCCCGATACATGTTTACATACTGTCTCATGGGTTTAATTCTGTCATTGTTTTTCCGGTAAATTGCGTGTGTTTAAACCAGTTTGTTTTCATCCTGAGTAGTTTGATTGGCAAAGTATAAGGGACTTGTATTAGCGGTTTATGTATCTGCATTTAAATGAAGAAGTGAATTCATATAAAAGATGCAAATGTACCCTTTAAGGAAACCGAAACGCTAAACGGAAATGAGCGTCGTACTGCTTTATCTCGGCAGGTTGCGCGCTCGTCTGGTGTAATTACGTTAGCGCAAACACACCCGAGAGAAATTGAAATATATGACCGTAAAGGTCAGGATCGCGTGAAGGGGGAAAAAAAGCCATTCCCTCGACTGATGAGGCGAACCTTCATCCCGCTTTTACATGTAATTTGGAATTCAAATAAGTTCTCGTGTCAGGAGAGGGAAATGTGCCCATGAACCGCCCTCTCAGCGGAACTCTGGCAGCCCAACATTTGCAGTAACTGTCTGAGCTGAAGTGTTATTCCTCATATGGACGAACAGGACTGGTACATAAGCAAATTGTTAGCCTGGGTATTGATGAATAGGATTGATATGTTAAGTGTTAGCCCGCCTTTGGACAAATAGGACTGATGCGTAACTAAACTGTTAACCCACATATGGCCCAATAGGATTGATATAATACTGAATTGTTAGCCTGCACGTTACACTACATTATTGGCATTTAGCAGGTGCTGTTCGGAGTGATTTGCATAGGTTACAGTTTTACAGCTGGCTATTTACTGAGGCAGTTGTGAGTTAAGTACCTTGCCCGAGGGTACAGCAGCAGTGCTGAACCAGCAACCTTTCGGTTACGAGCCCTGCTGCTTACCACTACACCACACAGGCTGCATACGGAGAAACGGGATTGGTATATGCACAGGGAGTGTTTGCGTGCTGCGTTACCTTCGATAAGGTGTGTCCTGTCCCAATCAAAGTCAGAGTAAAGGCATGCTGTGCCCTGTGAGGGTTGACTTCTGACCTGTGTCAGTGATCCCGCTGACCCAGTAAGTCTCTGTCTGTGCAGCTCTGTCTCTCCATGTGTAATATCAGCCAGGGTTTCACTGGTCACCGCAGTTACGGTCTCTTCCAGAGCTGAGCTCAGGAGCACAGTGTGGAGGGAAGTGGCACCTGTTAAAGGAAACGGAAGTAAAAAAAAAAGTGCAGGTACTGTGGTTTTCCCCAGTGCCGCAGACCTGCCTGGTTTACACCCGGTCCACGCGCGTCGGGGGAGGGGCATGCGGCGGGGGTGCGGCGTCACCCTGCGTCTGATTGACGGCCCGTCTCCGGGGCAGTGTGAAACACCGCGGCAGATCATTTGCCTGCCTGTTTTTGTGTGATTAATTTGCCAGCCGCTGCTCTGCATAAGCAAAGCCGCACAGACAGGGCCCCGAGGCCTCTCTCTGCCTCCTGCCGTCCCTGTCCCCCCCCCCCCCCCCCCCCTATCATCCTTGTCATTCCTCCTCCCCTCCGTCTAACCTATCACTTCCTCTCCCCTCTCCCTCCCTTCTGTCCTGTCCTCCTTTGCTTCCTGTTGGTCCCCCTCTCTCCTGTTTGAGGCTGTATCATGCCTCCTCTTTGGGTTTCTGTCCTTCCCCCTCTCTCCTGTTTGAGGCCGTATCACGCCGGGTGCAGAGCGGAGATCAGGAGGTCAGTAATGGTGTGTAGAATCTGCTGCACCACGTTGCCACGGACGGAAAAGCCGCTGTTTCTCCTTTCAGTATGAGTGGTGCCACTGAGAAGCCTGCGCTCTGCTTTATGGAGTTCCTCCTTGTGCCATGCCCGGGGTATGAATGCCTTCACCCCACGCACAGCCGTGGAAGGTGCAGGAACCCCCCCATGTGTAGGGGTCTGACTGTCATTTTGGGGTATCACCTGTGGCAGGAGGGTGTGTGCTGTGCTGATGGGAGTCAGAGGATACACTTGGGATTGGACCCAGACTCGGACTCACACACACGTGTGCACACACACACACACACACACACACACACACACACACACACACACACACACACACACACACACACACACACACGCACGGGCGCACGCGCACACTCTGCCTCTGAAATCTGTAGAATGTACTTCCTTACCCGATGTGCTCCATTGGGAGAGTGTGCTGGTGAGGGCCAGAGAGCTGGAAACTAACTGAGCTCTCAGGCCACTTACTGAAGGTCGCCGTTCCCCCATCCCCCGTCTCTCTCTCTCTCTCTCTCTCTCTCTCGATCTCTATCGCTCTCTCTCTTTCTTTCTCTTTCTCTCTTGTATTTGATCGTGGAATGCAGTGGATAATTGAAGCTGACCCGAAATGGCTTTGGTGTAATGGCTGAATTTAAGCAAATTGCTCTGGTCTCCTCGGTCCGGGAGTACGGTTTTCGCCTGGGAGGTCGCTCAAAGAGCCATGGCTGCAGTCAGAGAATTGTTCAGTCATGCAAGGCAGCGCGCTTCAGGACTGGAAATCTGCAGGTCGCAGTCCCGGAAGGTGACTGCTTGTGCACCCTGTTCAGGTTATACAGCATAATTTCCTTTAGGGAATATCCAGCTCTATAAATATGTAATGAGGAAAAGTTTAACTTCTACGGATAGCTCTAGATAGAGACGATTTTTAGGCAAATGGTTAATGTGACTAACATCTGAATTATGTCGTATTTAAACGGCACCAAAAATACAATAACCAAGAACGTTTAAAAGTGAAGGATTGAAGGATGTATTCGCCCGGAAATGCATGCCGTTGTTCTTGCAGGGAATTTGAGTCAGAGTGCATTAGCTTTTTATCATGGGGTAGATCTATTACACCATTTACTGGATGAGGTAATGGGAGAGAGGGATGAAATGAGCTTATGCCTCTCTCTTCTAACCCAAACCTTTTGAATTCAATGGTTATTGTTTGTTGTTTTGTATTGGCAGAGCGGTATTGGCATGAGTTGATTTGCAGGGCGTGATATATGAGTTGGGGGGGTTCTGAGGGAGTGTTTGAGGGGTTGGGGGGGAGTCTCACTGTCGCTTGTTGGAGTCAGAGAGGAGGAATTCCCCCCCCCCCCCCCCCCCCCCCCCCGCCTCTGTCTCTGCCGGTTTCATCACCGGCCCTCGCTTGTTCGAAACCCCTCCCGCGTGCGGTCAGGACCGGCCAGGTATTGTGGAAGGTTAATTACTTTGGTAATTGCTTCGGCCGCGGCGTAGCCGGGTGTGTGTGGTGCTTGGCGGAGCTCGCCGGCCTGTTTGTGCGTGGCGAATGCTTAATGGCTCGAGATGGACACGCTCCCTTCTCTCCGTGTACGACGAATAGATCTTTGTCTCGCGTCTTCACTCCAGCGCCGCTGCACAGTGTCTTCGGATTACGCGCCGGGGGGATTTGTGTCGGACTGTGCCCTCGCTCCATGCCCGGGTGGAAGGGTCTCACGCTTATTGCGCGCCTGTAGCTGTGTCAACTCAGGTGTGCTAGTTGTTTATCCGAGTCTCTGCTTTGCTTACTTATTAGCTCTGTATCTCCTCCTAAGAGGTGCCCTCAGGGTGCACGGCCTTTGCGGTCGGAGTGCAAAGGTGAACTCGTGCCCTCTAATCTCGTGTGCATGTGAACGCACGGCCATACCTGGGGGTTGTGCGTTATCTTTTTTTACTAAAGGCATGCTGTGTAATAGAACTGTCTTTTGCAGCCCAATTCTCTGTGTGTGTCAAGACTTCCTCAGTAATATCCAGTCACATATAGTATCCAAGATTTTCACTGAAATTCTTTTCCAGAGGTCTTGACATCAGTTCATTCCCAAACACAAAAGACTTTCAAATATTTGCCAACTGTGGCAGCAAGCGTCTTTGCCAGATGTTCCTACCCTTAAACACTGAAAAGGCGTCACGAGTAAAACTGAATTAATGACACAAACAAGCCTCCGCTTGTTACCCCGCCGGACTCTGTTGTAAGGCGGCATTGGCAGAAGCTGTAGCTGTTGGTAGTAAAACAGTTAAGGACTGTTTTTAAAGAATGAAACAAGGGGGAAGGCGCATTTATGGCTGCCTGAAAGGTGCTAGTGATTCTCTTTAATGACTTTCTCCTTGAGGTGTCTTCCTTCTGCGGGGGGATTTATCGTGGTAGTGAGTACTGCACACTGGCATACAGAACGGTGAGCTTCAGAGGCAGGTCCCTGCTGCAGCTGAGAGCTTCAGTGGCTTTTAGCGCTGGTCTCAGAGGCCGGGATTTTTACTGATACGGCTGCTCTCCGATACGATGCATTTCTGTCCCGCGTCCCTCGTAAGAGTCAAGGGCGTTTAGGGTCGCCTCGTGGAAGCGAATAACGCGATTGAGACCGGCGGGTCGGGCATGGGCAGGCCTGTGTGAATAAGCCTCAGATGTGTTTTGCGGGCTTGGTGTGGCTTTCAGATGTTCAAGCCAAACGCCTTCTGCTAATCTGATTTGCAAATGAGACTGAGATTATAATAATTATGAGGTTAAACTATGAGCGGTCAGCCGCGGAATCTGGGGTATTATGTGGGAGAACTCGAACTAAACTTCCAGTAAAATAAATCCGTAGCTTTTCTGAAAAGTGCAATAGATTATCATGATCATGATACCCGTTTCATTGACGCCGTTTTGCAAGCACTGCTGCACCATTGCATGTCTTCTGAGGATTATGTTCTCCATGCTTTCTGCTCCTGGCCTCTTCAGGGGTCAGAGGTCATCGGCTGTTTCGATTTGTGAAGAGGGTGGTCTTTGTGCTCGTTAGTCCGCTTTTGATTGGCCCACGGGCTCAGTTGTCATTGTGTGATTCTGCCAGCCATTTCAAATTTAAAATATTGATGTCTGTTCCTCTCAAATAATAAATAGTACATTTAACCACTTTATTGTATTTTTTTTTTATTTTAATAGATTTAAGGGTCCCACTGGCTGAATAAACTCAATTTATATCAGTATGTTGACCAAAGTATATCTGGCATTTCCTAGTCCTGAGAGGAACTGCTGCCGTTTAAATGGACATGTAATCTGATTTTCCTGTGTTTCCTGTCTGTTTCCTGAGTGTGTAATACGGCGTTGCACATATCGTGGACGGACGATGTCAAAACCCTGCAAAATTGGTTTTGTGTGTGAAGGACTGGTTCTGAGGAACTATTGCACTTCTGAAGGTCTGTCTCAACAAGTGATGAGTGGAACCTTTAAAATTACAGCATTGTCTTATGTTCTCAAAAAGATATGAAATCCGGGGGGGGGGGGGGGGGATTAAATATAGGTCATCAGTGTAAGACTCAGGTCAGAGCTGGAGAGTGGTATCATGTGTAGTTCCCCCGCAGGACTGAGCAGGTCATAATAACAGGCGCCGGTGTCTCGCTCTGCCTTTGTGAGCCTGGTTTCAGGCAGCCCCCCTCCTCCCTCCCAGCGGATTTGGTTCAGAAAAGAAAGACTGGCCTCTGTCGGAGATTAAAACTGAATGAGTCGGGGAGGCTTACTCTGAGTGTGTGCACTCTGGATGTGTTTGTGTGTGCGAATGCCTGCTCTGTTCCCCTCACAAAGGCCCCGTGGTGACATCTTCGGCTCCAGTAGAGAAGCGTCCTGGTCATTTGTGACTGTTTGGAAGTTACATTTTGGTTCCTGTTCTTCTCTTGCGCCTCCTTCAGGACCAGGTACCAGGCCGGGGCTGTAGAGGCTGGAGGCCTGCCCCCTGTGGCCAGCTGTGGTAGTGTGTGCGGCTGGAGCAGCAGGCTTCTCTCAGGGCCTCACTCTCAGTGGGGTCCCAGGGCCCAGCAGGGGCTGTTGGGCAGCTGTGTGGGGTGGGGGGTGGAGGCACCGTACCTGTTTTGTGTTGTAATGTGTCCCCCCTCCACGAAAGTTCTCCCCTGTCATTACTGTTAGGGCAGGTCTTGCTGGTTGGTGGGCGGGTAGGGGCTGGTGGTGCTGGGCTGAATGTGGCACCGGGGCAGCCGTGAGAGTGAACCACCTCCCTGCTTGGCACTGTGCAGTGGCACTGCCAAAGGTTCGGTTACACTGCGGGTGCGCCGAGCCAGAGCTCACACCCTGTTCCGCGCGGCGCTTCCGTTTGGGCCGGCAGAACCTGAAACTCGCTGTCTGCCTTGGTTTACTTTATCAATAAAAGTGACTCACGGGCTCCTAAATGGAAAACCTCTCTGCCGCTTCCTGCACCGTCTCTGTCAGCGTCAGCTGCTTCTGCTGGATTTGCAGGAAGAGTCTTATGTGGGGTGTGACAGGTATGCCAAATCCTAAATGCTAAACATCCCATTAAATTCAGGCTTGCATTTCTGTGAAAGTGCTACATCAGTAATATTTATAGTAACAATAGTAATTAATACTGTTGCTATAGTAATTGTTCTAGAAGTAATTGTTTGTTGATGCAGATGAAGAAGCAGCCGGCAGTGTATTATCGTAAATGGTGTGATTGCTACTGTAGATCTATGGGATTGGTGTGCTGCACTGTCTGTGCAAAATGCTGTGAGCACAGCCCCCCCCCCCCCCCCCCCCCCCGGCGCTGTGATCCATGGAAACATCAGGGGTGTGTGCAGCAGCAACACCAGGCTGAAACGCCATGCTTTTATCCATCATAAATATTGAATCTAGAAAGATCTCTGTCCACCCCAAAATATCCTGTCCCAGAAATTGGAGCTGCTCCCAGCCCCCCGGCCTGCAGCCTCCACAGGCCGATGCAGCAGGGCCTCGCTGGGCCGGTGTGTCTGAGATTCACTTCCTGGTTAACAAGCTCCTAAAAGCCCAGTCTCCCCCTCAGTAAATAACAGGGGTCTGCACCCCAGAGATATGGGGGTGAGTGTAACATCTGGAATCTCACTCTTTCCTCATCAGTCATATAGCACTAAAGAAAATGGCTTGTGTTAAACCAGAAGGCCTGGTTATACAGTGAACAGACCTGGGCATGTGGAGTGTAGGCATACAGCTGGTGTTTGAGTAGAACGTGTGGGGATGTGTCTCGCCTCTGCAAAAGCCCTGCAGTGTGCTCTGTCTGACAGTGCCCACTAAAGACTCCCCTGTGTGTGTATTTGAATTTCTGTGTGTGTGTGTGTGTGTGTGTGTGTGTGTGTGCGCGTGCGTGTGTGTGTATGTATGTGCGTGTGTGTATGTGTGCGTTGGTGTGTATATGCGTGTATATGTTTGTATGTGCGTGTGTGTGTGTATGTGCATGTGTTTGTGTGTGCGTGTGAGAGTGTTTTGCGCAGCCCATATGTGATGTGACCTCCATGTTAAAAACGCGGTGTGCAGAAATTTGCCTGACTGTGACTGGCCTTTTTGTGAGCAGCGCTGTAATTGATATGCCACCAGCAATAAATCACCGTTGCGCTGTGGCACTCGGGCTATTATCCAGGAAGACAGGTTTAGCGGCACTGTCGAAAAGCTGTGACTTTGCGCTCAGTGTGTGTTTGATTTATTTATTTTCCCTCTTTTTTTGGCTGGAGCGGCTCGCCAGAACGGTCCTGTGAGCCCGGCAGCATTCCTACAGAGAGCATAGGGACAACCGGCTCCCCCCCACCCCCATCCCCACCCCCCAAAACACTCTCTCTCCCTTCCAGCCAACCTCGATTTCTCTCTCTCCCCTGTCTCTCTCTCTCTCCCTCTCTCTATTTTTCTGTTGGCTGGTCTTCTGAGAAATACAGCAGCACCAAAGCAGTTCTACGGGATATTTTTTATTTAAATTCAGTAAATACTCTCAAGGGGAAATGGCTCTAAATATACGCTTTTAAATTACTGGAATTTAATTACACCAACCGCCGCCTTTTTGTCACCGTGAATTCAGACCTGATAAAAACAGGTATTGGTGCCCGAGAAAAAGACTGACAAGTATTAGTTCTCTGCAAATAAAATGGACTTTTTATGAAGTCTTCATTTCTCTTCTTTAAATAAATTTTGGATGACATCTGTGGAAGATGTTTTTTTTTTTTCCCAAAACATCGGAAAAATAAGATAAAAAAAGGAAGGAGGAAATTGAAAAGAGAAACAGAATACGAAAAAAGAATTACGAAGGACGGATAAATAAGGAAGTGAGAACGTTTGCACGACCTGACATGCATAAAAACGTCATGTCACACGGCGTTGCCAAATGTTAACCAGCTCACTCAAGTTCACCTCAGTTTATCAATGTTCTGTTAACGGCACAGTCATGCATCCGAGGAATAAATGGATTTTTGTAGGTTTAGTGATAGTTCGATTGTTACGTTGAGCATATTTTCACGTTTACTGAAGCATTAATCAAGAAAAATAAACAGATTATCAGACAGTCACAGTTGCGTAGCAGGTTAACTGTGTTTATTTTGTTCAGACGTTGAAAGAACACCGTGTTGACAAAACCGCGAATGCCCCCGTTCAGCTCCGTTCGTGCGACCGTGCGGCTGCATTTGCATGGCGTTGATTTGCGTGTGACAGGAAGAATCCTCCGCTTTGCATGCTGCGGAGACGAGCATGCCACATGAAGCTGACGCTGAAGCTGACGCGCGTCTCCGGGCCTGACACCTCGCTTCAGCGACGCGAGCGGTCAATTTACCTCACGTTGCGAAGCCAAATACGTGATTAGGAAATTGGCCTCCGCGGCCCGCCCGTGGGGAGGGACGTGACAGGCAGGAAAACCGCTGCCAATTACCTCCAGAAAGAAAAATAAAATTTACATGAGTCGGAAAGAACTAGATCTTCCACTTTCAGGTCCTGTCTTATGGTCTGATTCATTCTTCATTCTAATTTCCTTTCATTTTTTCCCCATTTCAGTTTAATTTCAACTTAAAGTATCCCCAGCGAATGTCCTCATCAGGGAATGAACCGGACAGAGACTTATGAGAATTGCTGTGCAGCTGTGCAGAATGAGAATCTCCTGATGTGTCTGAAACACGATTAGGGTGTGAAGGGGAGGTTCTGAGGCTTGACCAGTGTGACGTCGTTACTTTGACCTGAGGTAACCTGGTGAATCAGCTGAGTTCATTACCGATGAATAGGCCTCTCAGAGGTCTCGCCTGAAAACACTTGCGCTTTTCTGTGTTAGAGGCACTGATGTCTTTGTTGATTTTCTTCTTTCTTCAATTTAAATTTTTGATAAATATGAGTGGGGCTCTGTGTGTGGGTGTTTCTTTCAGCTTGGAGGAATTAGCCTTGCAAAGAGGGGTGGATTATGGCTAAGTGCCGCTAAACTGGGGCGGCCCTCCCACTCCGGGAGTCTTGCGTTGCAGTGTGGCGTCAGACGCGGACAATAACAACGTTTGTTCTGTTTGGAGGAGAAAGGCCGAGTTCATACGGCAGATAATTAGCGTTTGGCTGCTGTTGGGGAAGGGACAGCAGTGAAGTGCAGGGCTCTGTGTTGGGCAGGATACCTCGTCTGCACCCGGTCTGGCCTCGGGACGAGGAAGCCTCACCCGATTGCTCGTTTTCTCTCGCTCTCAGCCATTCTAAAACGCTGAAAACGTGCTCAGCTTTCTTCTGTGTGCCGAACCTCTGTGTCACCAGTGTGCGGTCAGACCCACACGTCACTGTGAGTGGCTCACCCGTCCTCTCTCGCTTTCAGGTGTTATAAAATGTTCAAAACATGCATAGTCTGTGTACTGGGCTGATAATGTAACGGCGGCTTTTTTTTTTTTTTTTTTTTTGCGTAGAACTTGTGCGTCAGCGGGGTGCGGCAGATCCAAACGTTACTGCGGGAGAGCGCTCAGAGCTGTGCCGTGACTGCGTTTTGGCATGGGTGCAGATAATTAGGACAGGGAAGGGGGCTGTTCATTAATACAGCATCCACCCAACGAAGCCTCTCCTCTCAGAGAGCCAGCAGGCCCTGCCAGGCCTGTGCACAAACCCATCTCCGGCTCCCTACGGTTATCCGCTTCAGCGATCCCCCCCAATACCCCCCAAAAACACAGAGCATGTGGCAGACTTCAGCCCACCCCGCCCGCATTCCGCCCCTGTTATGAGTTTGTCTGCGTTTAATCCGCCAGCGCCGCTTCGCTATCTATCCTGATAATTAAATGTTGTCAAGCATTTTCTCTCCGGCCCTTTTGTCTTTTTAAATTATTTATTTATTGGGACTATTTTCTTCTTCACGCTTCAGAGTTTGGCAGCCTTCCCCGGGCTTTTAAACCCTGGCGATGCATAATCAATAGGAAGTGTTCCATCGCAGCTCATAATGCGTTTTTTGCCTTGCAGGGCGTTTGGCCGTCCCGCTGCAGATGATGTTATAGATGACAGCTCTGCACAGAGGGAAAAGGACGTCGGATCAATAAGAGCGGCCTCTCTCTCCCCTCCGCATAACGGAAACGAAACCCGCAGGAGCGACAGAGAGCGAGGACAGAGAGAGCGAGAGAGAGAGAGAGAGAGAGAGAGAGCGTGCACGTCTGTCTGATCGAGCCCCCCCCGGAGAGGCGCTGACATGGGGCTGCGTGCGAGGTCACCCCGCCCCGCCCCGCGATCGGGGGTCCCGCTGCTCCTCCTGGCGGCGCTGGCGGCGCTGGAGCCGATGCCCGCCGCACCT
This sequence comes from Megalops cyprinoides, assembly GCF_013368585.1. Taxonomy (NCBI): domain Eukaryota; kingdom Metazoa; phylum Chordata; class Actinopteri; order Elopiformes; family Megalopidae; genus Megalops; species Megalops cyprinoides. The sequence continues at coordinate 38,449,172 of NC_050588.1, read as the reverse complement.
GCCACGCCCTTCAAAACCTTCTCCCCGCCCGAGTGGGGGCTGACGCACCTGGCCATCCACAACAAGACTGGCGAGGTGTACGTGGGCGCGGTCAACTGGATCTTCAAGCTGTCGGGCAACCTGACCAAGCTGCGCAGCCACATGACCGGCCCTGTGGTGGACAACGAGAAGTGCTACCCGCCGCCGAGCGTGCAGTCCTGCCCCTATGAGCAGGTGCAGACCAACAACGTCAACAAGCTGCTGCTCATCGACTACGCGCAGAACCGGCTGCTGGCCTGCGGCAGCACCTCGCAGGGTATCTGCCAGTTTCTGCGCCTCGACGACCTCTTCAAGCTGGGCGAGCCGCACCACCGCAAGGAGCACTACCTGTCCAGCGTCAGCGAGTCGGGCACCATGTCAGGCGTGCTGATCGAGGGCGCCGAAGGGCACAACAGCAAGCTCTTCATCGGCACGCCCATCGACGGCAAGTCCGAGTACTTCCCCACGCTGTCCAGCCGCAAGTTGATGGCCAACGAGGAGAACGCCGACATGTTCAGCTTCGTCTACCAGGACGAGTTCGTCTCCTCGCAGCTCAAGATCCCCTCGGACACGCTCTCCAAGTTCCCGGCCTTCGACATCTACTACATCTACAGCTTCAGCAGCGAGCAGTTTGTCTACTACCTGACCCTGCAGCTGGACACCCAGCTGACCTCGCCAGACGCCAGCGGCGAGCAATTTTTCACCTCCAAGATCGTGCGCCTGTGTGTGGACGACCCCAAGTTCTACTCCTACGTGGAGTTCCCCATCGGCTGCACCAAGGACGGCGTGGAGTACCGGCTGATCCAGGACGCCTACCTCAGCCGGCCGGGCCGGCTGCTGGCTCGCTCGCTGGGCATCTCGGAGACCGAGGACGTGCTGTTCACCGTCTTCTCCCAGGGCCAGAAGAACCGGGCCAAGCCACCCAAGGAGTCGGCCCTCTGCCTGTTCACCCTGCGGCGCATCAAGGAGAAAATCAAGGAGCGCATCCAGTCCTGCTACAAGGGCGAGGGCAAGCTGGCCCTGCCCTGGCTGCTCAACAAGGAGCTGGCCTGCATCAACTCGGTGAGTCTCCCAACACATTACGCTACATTACAATACATTACATTAGTTTAGCAGATGCTCTTATCCAGAGCATATTACATAGGTTACAATATTTACATACATTTATACAGCTGGGTATCTACTGAGGCAACTCTGGGTTAAGTACCTTGCCCAAGGGTACAACAGCAGTGTGGAATCAAACCTGCAACCTTTCGGTTATGAGCCCTGCTCCTTACAGCACACTGCCCCCCAGGACCAACACCTGCACCATCAACCTCCACGTCCATGCTGTGTCATTGAAAAGAGAAATTGATAGAACAGGAAGAAAATGGCTGCGGTGGCTGACTTGGTCTACCGGAGGCCTTTTTATGAGCTGGCTTTTGAGTGTAGTGTTATGAACTGGTTGCCATGAAGAAGCTCATTAAAAAGGTTTCAGTCCACAGTTAAAGTTAGTGCTTTTTCCCAGCTAGCACCCCAGCCCTCTCTGCTGACTGTCGGACCGGGGATCTCCGGTGACCAATAGGAGGGCTGGAAAGCAGAGGGAGTGGATTAAGGCGCTCTCGCGTTCCCTCCGACGGACACATCCTGAGCCCGTTCCCCGGGCCGTGTGGAGTGCCGCTCGGTTCGGCCAGCGGCGGCCCTCCTCCCGGCTCTAATTAATTGATGTGGTCCTGATTCTGTCTTACCTGCTGCCGGGTTCCCGGGGGGATTTCGGGGGCCCCCAGCCTCAGAGTGCCGTGTGGGGGGGTAGCAGGGGGGTGGAGGAAGCAGGAGGCGGTAATTATCGGCAGTCTGCCAGGGCCGCTCACCCCCGGCCCCTCCATGCTGAAGAGGAGGTACGTTCCCGTGGTCTGCACCTCCATCTGTTTGGCTCTTGGGAGCTGTGTCTTCCTCGCGTAGACTGGCAGTGTCTCGTTTGCCATATCTACACCACCGCGCTCTCATCACAGTGTTGACAGCGCTGGAAAACCCCCCCGCTGGGCTCCTGTGTACTCATTTATAGGTTACACCTGCCTCTCATAACACTTGATTATCAGCTAAATAAAGTGGCGGTCCTCTCCGCGGGGCTGGGGAGGGGGTGTTTTTGGTGGTGGTGGTGGTGGTGGGGGGGGGGGGGGGGGGGGGGTTGGTGCGTTTTTGCCAGTGCGTGGAGTGGCGGCAGGTAGTACCTGTGAACGGTTAATTAGCAGGAATGTGAGGGTGTGAAAAGGGAGGGCGGTGCCTGGTGGGGGGGGGGGGGGGGCTGTCAGGCTGCCTCTCTGCTAAAGCGGGCCTTGACACTGTTGAAATGTGTCTCTTTGTCTCTGCGTTGCGTGGGGGTTTTTGCCGCTTAACCCCCGTGTAATTATGGAGGCGCGGTTAACGAGCGCTGCTTTGTTCCAGCCCCCGGGTGTGTTCCCTGTACCGGGACGGATCCCCGCCTCTGTCCCAGACCTGGACATGGATCCTGCCTGTCCAATCCGCACCCTCTCCCCTGCGCGTAATCCCAGCTGACTACACGCACTGTCTCTGCAAATGCTGTGCTAATGGCAAATGGGAGGCAGGTTTTGTTATGAGCTTTCTCTGCTCTCTGAAAATGAAATGCGCCACCAGTGCCGGTTCAGGCTGGAGCAATTCCCTCTTTCCTCCCTCCCTCTCTCAGGAGGGCAGAACAGCAGGGTGTACTCATATAAAAATCTCTCACCGTCTTCAGGTTCTGAAGTTAATGCCACACTGTGATTTCCCACCTCGAGTTTTCTGCTACCGACACCATCTCTGTTCTCTCTGGTGAATATGATCAGCGTGACGCAGTTTCCTTCACCTCAGCAGAGGGTCAGAGGGAAAAGGTCATGACCTTTGTTACAGGGTGGGAAAAAAAATGCTTGTATTTTCTCCCGCTCGGATCTGAAGCAGGGCTTCTGCCTGCGTCACACTCCACTGCTCCTTTTCCTCCTCCGTTTTACACTCATCTCTCTGGCACCTGCCCTGAGCAGACCCTGCACAGATCAGCAATCTGTATGTCAACAGGATGGACTAATAGCAGACATAGATTATTGCGGGAACACATCCTTATAGCATAAAGGTCAGTGAATTTCTTAAGCGCCTGTTCTAAAGTGATGTTGATGTACAAGCCTCCCCCCCCCTTCCTTCTCCCTACTGCGTACAGTGAAACTCAGAACACGAAACCATGAATTCAAATGGAAATGCATCATTTAAAGTTAAATAGCTTTTTTTCCCCCCATTCCCTTCCACCACAAATTGCTGTTTGGAGTTCTCTTGTCCCACAGGGTTGTTTGAAAGACGAGAGAGCAATCACCATTCCCTTCCAATTCTAGATGCATATATGTACCCACACCCTGGGACTGTTGGAGAGGCTTGTTACTGAAGAGTGTATTGGCGTCTCGGTAACTGGCACAACAGGAGGGTGATGATGTCATTCTGTGTTGGCGAATAGCGTTAGAGCGCTCGTATTAACGATAACGAGGACGGTAACGATGACACGCATGCCAGTGAGATGCACAAGTCGATCTGCATCCATAGCAATACCGTCTTCTGTTTGTGCGCGGCATCACGAGGCTGAGAACCTGCAGCTTAACCCCACCTGCGTGCAGGTTGCTTTCCCAGAGAGAACCCGGAGCTCTGTCTGTGGTAGCGGTTAGCGCAGTGCTGCTTCAGCTCCTCATCCTCCTATCAGGAGAGAGCAGCCGCCGTTACGAGGCTGAGCAAACCCCTCTCGCCGGAGGACCAGTTGACGTGACCCCCGGGGGTCAGCGTCGCGGGGTTTGGAGCAGGGAGAGATGGGGGTGTGAAACGAAGGCCAGGGGAGGGGGCTGTGAAATTTAAACAAGCTTTGGACTTCACTTCCCCTCTGGGTTCCTGTGCTAAAATATTTAAGTAAATGGAGTTGAAGCCCACGTTCGACTCTGAGACTCAGAGGGCCAGAGCTGCCAGTTCTCACTCCCTGTAGGAATTTGGCAAAGGAGAACTCCTCCTCTACTGGGGGCCAGACCTTTGCAGGACTGTTACCCAAAGCCACCTCTCTAATACTGAGAGCCCAGCAGCAAGGCACCTGTGCCATGTATGTGTGCAGTATGAGTAGGCTCGGCACAGAACCCACAACCTTCTGGTGTCAGACCGGCACTGAAATCAGATTAGAAACATAGTAGACTGAAGCAAAAAAAAACCCCTGTACTTTTGATTTATGAGAACTGCTGTCCTGTACTTATTTAGAGGTTATGAGTAATGAAAATTTAAACCCGCTCCTCTGATCTCTGTGTTGACTGTGATTACTCTGAGATTTGAGTGGAATTACAATGGGCTGCTGCCTGTAGATTTCATAAGCAGTGTGGAAGGACGGTTTGGAGCTGTGCTTAAGCCTGCTGAAATCCTGTTGCGAGATGTAAAAATGAGGCACCGACAGATTGCCTGGCCCTTGATCCCGGTGTCATCCCGGGTCAGACGGAGATGAGGCCGGCGCCCGTGGTTTACGCTGTGGTGTAACTTCTGCGGAGGGGTGGGGTGGAGACACAGCACTGTGTCGGCTCACCGGGGGTAACGAATGAATGAGCAAACAAACGAGAGAGTGAGCAAATGAATGAACTAGTGAGCGAATGAATGAACAAGTTGTCAAACGAAAGAGTGAGTGTGAATGAATGAACGAGTGAACAAACAAGAGAGTGAGAGAATGAGTGAATGAATGGGCGAGTAGGTGAACAAGCAGTCGAACAAAGGAAGAGGCCGGTTAATACAGGCAAACATTAATCTCCCACACCACTGTCAGCTCCCTCATTGCCTCTGCAAATGGACTGTGAGGGAGAGCAGCATAAAGAGGTTGCCCTTGCTTCTGTCTGGAAAAGAATCGGCCGTTTACCCTGAATTATGCTTTTAATATATGTCATACTTGAATGTCAGAAAACTGCGGAGCTGAATCAGAGTACTCAGAAATGAACCCAAAGAGAAAGTTTTCTGTTGGACGCAGAAAGTGCACACCAGGTTAGTGGCCTTTGGCTGATTTGGAAATGCCCTTATCACCCAACCAATCACTTTCCCTGGGAGCGCAAGCCTGTTTTTACATACAGTGGCCAGTACGTGGGCTCAGGGTGCATAAACGGTTAGATTCTACTGGTCTTTCTGTGAAATAATCCCATCACCTGCCAAATGAATGAGCCAGAGTAATCAAACGAGAGGGCAACTACCCAGTCCAATGCCACCTGTCTCAGCGGTTACTTTTAGACGGTGTGCCAAAGACTAATGATTTCACAGTCAGTTTGTCATTCCTGTAATGTTTTCAACAGGAAGTGACTTCAATCAGAGGTGACCATCCTTCAGGGCTTGTGTTACACTTGCTTTTCATAGGTGTGCTTGTAATGTCCTGACCTTTCTACATTTAAGAACGGATCAATAGCCATTTCCCTGACTCAGAGACGCAGGCCTGGGTCCCGCTCAGTACAATGGCTTTGTATTTTTAGCGGAGAGTTATTGAGCGTGAACTGCAGCAGGGATGCTGCTGGTATTGAAGTTGCAGGTTGCTTGCTTGCAGTTCCTTCCCACCTCTTAGTCATTCCTGGATTTGTGGCTGAGATGTTTTGGGAAGTGGCGGGTGACTCTCCGCGCCAGCCACCGGTGTGTTTGGGGGAAACCCCCTGCAGTCTCCCGGTAAATCCCACATTAGAATCGGTAATGAGGCTTTCCGAGGGGTCTCCGCAGGAGGCACAGACAGCACCGTGAGTAAAGCCCTCCGTTCTCAGTCATTATCGTTTCCGCTGCTGGATTCTGGGAGGTGTGTGGAGCGTGGGGCCGGCCCGCTCTGCTGTCTCTCTCACGTCTGAGTGAGGTGTGAAGTGGACTCGGTGCCAGTGTAAATAACTCGGAGGCGCTGGGACGAGGCCGACAGGGGGGGCGGCGGCTGCCAGGGTCGCGGGGTGACTCGCACTCCTCCCCAGGCAGACTCAGCCTCCGCCACCATTGAATTAGATTGAAGGGTCTGATGGGAGTTGAAGTCCATAACAGTGACCTTGGTCTCTGGACTACATCTCCCAGCTGCCCCTCTGCAGCAGTATTTATAGGTAATGTGCCCCTGATTGTTGCTGCTGCTGCTCCCTGAGTGCATTTTGGAGAGGTTTACTCCCAGAATAGAAACGCTCGTCTAAACCCCGCAGTAAGGAGAGGTTGTTTAATTCGGTCCAGAGGAGTTTTAAGGGTCGGTGAAACTAGCGGTAGTACTACCCATTTAAAATGTGACAGTGCTTCAGTTGTAACAGCACTCACTGTGAAGTGTTGAAGGGAGATTTGGAGCCATTTTCTTTTGGAGGGGTTGTAATTTTCAGTTGCAGATTGGAGACCTTTTTTATTATTTTGCCTTTAGCTACCACAGCAGGGAGAAAAAATGGGAAAAACAAGAAGATGCAGATGACAAAAACGCAACTATAACAAAAAAAACAAAAAAACAGCAGCTCTGCACAAAGCCTGTGTGATTTATTTATTAATGCTTATTAACGCTGAGCTCCTCTGAAGTAGATGTGAATGGTTATCTCCCAGCTCTGGGAGGCTCTTTGGTCTGGTAGTTTTGAAGATTTAGGTTTTAATCTCTCGAGTAGCTTCTCTTCACCCAATTCCCCAGACCCCACACAAAGGACTCGGAGATTATCCCTTCTCTGACTGAATTATAATTACCATATGCTTAACTCTTTGATTTTGATATTCCATTTCCCAAATCTCGTTAAGTAGCACCCGTCCCATGTTCTGTGTGTGTGAAGTGGCTCATGGGAGTGAAAGATGGGGTAGCTGCATATGGAACAATGTGAGGAGGCCAAGGTCAGCACTGGTGAAGATTAGGGCCTGTTTTCACTCTGATGTTACCTCCTAGTACCTTCATGCCCAGGTGGTTGTAGGTACTCCAGCCTGTCCAAGACCAAACCTCACTCTGGTGACCACACTCGAGTGTCCTGAAAAGACTACAGCTCCCAGACACAGAGAGGGCGGTGAATTATGGCCCTCTGATCAGCAGAGCGGGCGCTTTCGTGTGCCAGTGTTCCAGGAACAGGCACACTGATGCAGGAGTTACTGTAAAGCAGTTCCCCATCTGATCACAGAGCGATGCTCTCGCTGATTGCCGTGCTGTGAGTACCGGAAAACTGCACCGCCGGTCGTATGGAAACGGTCAGCATTCGGCAGAGCGGCGGTGCCAGGCAGGGCTCCTGGCGGCCGTGTTAGCAGAGTGTGGTGAGTGTAACCTCTCTCCCTCTCCCTCTCCCTCTCCTTCTCCCTCTCTCCGTCTCTCTCTCTCTCTCCGTCTCTCTCTCTCTCCGTCCCTCTCTCTCCCTCTCTCTCTCTCCCTTTCTCTCCCTCTCTCTCTCCCTCTCTCTCCCTCTCTCCCTCTCTCCCTCTCTCTCTCTCTCTCTCTCTCTCTCTCTCTGGCTCTCCCTCTCTCTCTCTCTCTGGCTCTCCCTCTCTCCATCTCTCTCTCTCTCCGTCTCTCTCTCCGTCCCTCTCTCTCCCTCTCTCTCTCTCCCTTTCTCTCCCTCTCGCTCTCCCTCTCTCTCCCTCTCGCTCTCCCTCTCTCTCTCTCTCTCTCTCTCTCTCTCTCTCTCTCTCTCTCTCTCTCCCTCTCCCTCTCCCTCTCCTTCTCCCTCTCTCCGTCTCTCTCTCTCTCCGTCTCTCTCTCTCTCCGTCCCTCTCTCTCCCTCTCTCTCTCTCCCTTTCTCTCCCTCTCTCTCTCCCTCTCGCTCTCTCTCTCTCTCTCTCTCTCTCTCTCTCTCTCTCTCTCTCTCTCTCTCTCTCTCTCTCCCTCCCTCTCCCTCTCCCTCTCCCAGTGGTATTCAGATGAAGCCTGCTGTTGCCTAGTGCTTGTGTACAGAAATCAGACTGTAATCTCTTTAGCTGGAGACGCTGATTCCCAATCAATAAGCATGGGGGTGGGTGGAGGGGGGGTGATGGGGGGGGGGTGGAACGGAGGCAGATTCCTACCTCGACCTTTCCCCTACACTCCTACTGAAGTGTTTAGCCGGCAAATCCCCTAACGAGGCGGTACCCTGCTAATGATGCTAATTGTCAGTGTAATTATTTATTGATTCCGGAGCGGGGGTTTGGGTGGGTGTGTGTGTGTGTGTTGTCACACAGAGATATGCAGAGGTTTATCAGTCACTGTCCACAGCAGCTGTATTTATTGTTTCCCATAGAGCTCAGGGAGACAGATAGCAGCTTGGTAGGATTAATCTGTTGCATATTCAGTGGCCAAGTGACTGCTGGAGAGGTGTGTCCTTGGACCTGCACCGTGTGTGAGTGTGTGAGTATGAGTGCGTGCGAGTGTGTGTTTTTGTGTTTTCATGCGTGTGTATGTGTGTTTGTGTCTACATGCTTGTGTGTGTGTGTGTGTGTGTGTGTGTGTGTGTGTGTGTGCGTGCGCGTGTGTCACTGTGTTTGGAGATCTAGGACAGGGCGGTTGTTACTCTGCTGACATTGGCTGGTGATTTGCCGCGCAATGTCTGTGTGAATTCACTGACACAGGAATGTGTGAGCCGTCCCTCTGGGCCTGCCTCCTTGGTCCAGCGGGCTGCACCAAAACCCAGTTAGTTTGTTGCTCTCACAGTGATTGCTGGTCATCCCAGGGCTGACCCAGTTGGAGCACTGCTGCTGTATCCTTGGGCAAGGTACTTAACCCAGAATTACTTCAGTAAATATCCATCTGTATAAATGAATAGCACGTAAAAATAGTAACCTATGCAAGTCACTCTGGATAATAGCATCTGCTAAATGGCAATAATGCAATGTATTGTAATGTAACTTTTCGCTACTGTTCTACTGAATGTGCCACATAACACCACATGGAGCCAGTGATTGGAGCTGAATGTTCTGAGGGCTTGTTGAAAAAGTCTTTTCTGTTAATGTGCCAGGAAGGTATTAACTAATGAGCACTGCTGCCCTTAATAACTAACTAGATTAGTAGGTACCTTTGGCATTAGCGGCAGATTAAGGTACATGTTCTTCTAGATCTGTCTTAGTTGTAGAAGTGTGCTGAAGAGTCTTGTAAGATGAGAAGGGGTTTGACAGAAGATTGGCTTCGTTCAGCTTCGGTCTTTGTGCATGATGTTTCCACCACCGTGTGGATTCCAGAGACCGCACTGGAATGCAGCCCCTTTCCTGGCTAAATCCTGACATCCTCCAGAATGTTTTACCCTTCCCAGGAGGGGGGGGGGGGAGAGTGGGGGCGATGTGTGCACCGTCAGCACACAGTCCAGCTTTATAAGAGGGAGAAACACCATTTTATCGAAATCCATCTAAACAGTGTTGATATTTAAACGCTCACATTAAAATGCTTTCATACTGAGGCCTGTTATCGTGCTTCATGCCACAGTTACAGTGTTTTGGATCCTGAAATAGAGTAAACGTGGTCAACCTTGTGGGGCAGGCTGTCAGTGGGTTTCACCACACCGTCTGAGCCAATCAGAAGTGCATCTCTGACCTGACACAATCAGCTTCTCCAAACACTCACTGAATGATGATGGAGTTGGCTATTCCTGGTGCCTAGCTGTGTTATGAGGGCTGGTCTTGACCATGTGAGATCGCAAAATGCCTGTTCTTTCCTCTCAGCTTTACCCTGTTGCCATGACGGTCTGCTTCTGCTTATTTATAAATGGCAAGTAAAGAACCCACACTTTTCTCAGACAAGTTTAGTTGTAATTGCTCGTCTTTCATAAAGTGTAAAGCTTTGTGTTTCAGATCGCTTTGGCCCATCAACTATTCAATGTTTTTTTTTTTTTGCCACCCAGATCCCAGTTCATTGCAGGCCCAGCTGTCAGGGGACAGTCAGGTTGCTTATTTGCACAGGATGTGAATTTGGCTGGTAAGAAGCCTGGAGCGGTGACTGTAGAACACTGTGAGCTGACGGCTGACAGGGCAGAGCCTTGTTCTGCTAAACCGAGCCTGAGACACATGAAGGAAGACGTGTGTGAGGCGTGCCCTGGGAACATTGGACGGGGCATTGTTTGAGAGTTTTGTTTTGGACGCCGTCAGGTATTAACGAGCGGCATGTTTCCCTGCCCTGAAGAAGAGGAAGTCTGCATTTCATGCCGGACTCCTGAGAATTCTCGGCTGAAACTGCCCGTTTCCTTAATCATCACGGCCCATTGAAAATGGGTACAGTCATGCGTGCATAACTTCTGCATGCTGTCACCTCATGGCGGAGCAACAGGGGCTGTTAGTTTGGAACTTTCCGTCCGCGTGCGTCCACAGTGGACGCTCTGGTTTTCCTGGGGCGCACGCACAGAGCCGTCTGTGTTTCTCAGGACGGTATTCACCGAGCGGTCAGGATTGGGGCGAGGCCTGTGCCCTCGGGAGAGGGGCGTGCCCTGACCAGCTGTCCCACGCGGTCCCCGTGGTGAATCACGGTCAGGAGGCGGGTCAGTGGCGATCAGAAATCGGGCAAAATTGGATTTCGGACCGTGCGCGTTAGGCGAGAACACAGCTCCTTTCCGCGCGCTGTGGACAGGGCAGATACAGCACAGTGAAAGGGAGAGTTATTTCGGCATGCAACACTTCCCATGATCCTAGGTGGCAGGTCTCCGGAGTCTGAATGAAAGCTGCCTTTCTCGCCTGCTCTCGTGGGTTTGACACGGAGCAGCAGGTACAGGGAGGCCACGTGGTGACCGCATTTTAGTGAATGTGACTCTGACATTGCGGGAGAAATACTCACAGAATCCCATTGAAATGGCTTTACATGACATTACGTTATTGTCATTTAGGAGATGGGTTTATCCAGAATGACTTGCATAGGTAACAATTTTATCCATTTATACAGCTGGATATTTCCTGATGCAATTGTGGGTTAAGTACGTTTCTGAAGGTTCAGAAGCGGTGCCCCAGCAGGGAATAGAACCGGCAACCTTTTGGTTACGAGCCCTGCTCCTTACCACAGTGCTACCACCACCCCATTTTAACTCTAAAAAAGCAAGTGGAGTCACAGCATAAGGTGGCAGACTGCTGAGGTGAGCAGGTATCGGCATAGCGGGGGGGGGGGCGTTAAAGCAGGGGACAGGCTGACAGGAGCTCTGCGGGGCAGGTGTTTTGGGGGTGGAGAGACTGCGGGGCTCCTGCCAAAACCGCACTGTCAGCGTCCCGCCGGTGGCTGGCAGACTGGCAGGCTGCGCTGCCCCCCCCACTGCCCCCCCACTGCCCCCCCGGCTGGCTCACCCGAGGTCAGCCTGATCCAGGCTGCAGGCAGCGACACTCATGCCCCGATCACGCTCCTGAACAGAGCTGCGAGCCGTTAACGAGACAGCGGTGAGAACACAAATGGCGCTCGGCTCATCTGTGTCTCCTTTGGCTCTGGACCTCTGAAGCAAGTCGCCATTTATGGCCCGGTTGTGGTCTTTTAAAAGGGACGTGCACAGTAGTATGTCCTTCACTGATCACACCAGCGTTTGTCTGCTTCCTTATCGCGGAACAGCTTTGAACCTTTATTCGGCCTTTATCGCACTTATATTGCACTGCAGATAATACAGATAAGGTCTTGAATTGGAGTGGTTGTCCTCTGTTTTCCTCCTACCCGAGTCCTGCTCTCTGGCTCACCGGATTTTTACAGGAGCACGACCAAAGAGTCCCTTCAGCCCGCTGTGTTTGGAAACGCTGGGAGCGTAACTCGCTGGTGGCCTCTCGGCTGTCCGTTCAGCCAGAATGACGGACGTAGCGCCGTAACTGTCAGACAGCTGGAACGGGGACGCGTTGGAAGCCTCCCGTGTTTGTTAAACGGTTTCTGCGAAGGAGTGTGTGGAATGTGGGCTGTCGTTCGAGCAGCGACTGTTCTCCTTCCAAACCCAACCCCCGACCCCCGGGCTCCAACGCTCCAGTGCTGCGGGGTGTGTCTGAGCATCACTGCACCTCTAATTACAAATTATCACCCCAATCTCATTCTCCTTTCATCACCTGGCTGTTGGGTGCTGTCTGAGATCATCTCTGTGCGTCTGGATTTGGAGGCACACACACATGCATGCAGCCATTCAGTGTACATCCATGCACACACACACATGCACACATGCAGTGTACACGCACGCACGCACGCACGCACACACGCACACATCACATTCTTATATTCACAGCGTCCTGCTCTGTGGTTGTGTTTCAGGGGTGAGTGATATGCTGTAATGACCAGGCCTTTCGTCAGCTGTGTCCTTGGACATAGTGATCTTTCACTCAACAATCGCTCAACACATTTGATTCTGGTTGGCTCAGAACGCAAAGCATGAAATGGCGTGGCCAATCAGAGCCGTGTTTCTTGAACCGAGAGTCACGCCCAGGTTTCCCCCGGCTCCGTTTACTCTTTCTACAAACGTGCCATAAAAACAAACTGCAGGTGAACTCATATAAATGTATAGTGTGGTTTACCGTACCATGCTGGAGTACAGTGTCTCACACTTTAGCGATAGGTAGCGTCAGGATTTTAACTCGCATTCGACTTTCAGCAAACAACCAATTAAAGCTCACCAGCAGCCAGCTGGAGGAAATAAAGGAATTACTGCACTTGTAACCGACGTCACAAATCAAAATGGCTTGGCTGCGATCCAGGCCTGTGACGGATTTACTGAGTGTATTTCAGTCTGGCGCTCGGAGCTCTCCAGCCTACCTGGAGTGCCTGCCACACTTTGAGCGCCGGCAGCTAAATTGCGTGTTTTTTTTTTTTTTGGTCTCCTCTTTTCTCCGGTAAGTTGCGAAAGCTTCGTCAGACTGTCCTCCGGCGCCAGAGCTGCAAATTACAGGAGATGGTATCGCGCAGCGTTATTAATGCCTGCACTCCGGAGCCCGGCCCTGAGGAGCATTTAAACACTCTCAGCGGCGCCCAAGACGAATTAACTCTTTGGTGTCCCCCCCTCGCTGGTATGCGTTCGGGGGACGTTTTATTGACTGGCCGAGGCACGAGGGAGGGCCTAATGCAGATTGATGGGGCGCTCCGTGACTGTCCTGTCCCAGATGCTCTCTTCTCAGGCCTCTGCTGAACGGACGCCCCTGTTTGCCCCCCCTGTTCCCTCCAGGGCCGTGGAGTAATACGGACTAATGCCCCACGGCCGCCGGGGTCATACGCAGCGTCCGCTGTGTGTTGACCTCTAGCCGCTGATTTTGGTGGGCGAACATGGTCGCCGTTGGTGTGGCCCATCCTAATCTGCTGCTTCCAGGAGAGGGGAACTGAGGAGGGCCCAAATCTGCTCCCTCTTTGCTTTAACCAGCCGGCCTGGTTCCACCTCTTCTGAAGCACCATAGAGCGAGAGGGTTTTAAGTGGATTGAAACCCAGCTGTCTTTACTTGTCCCTTATTCTCTCTCTCTTTTCCTTGCGGGCTCTCTCTCTCCCTGCTGAGAGCCAGAGGCCCTTAGATAAATTAAGAGAGAAAAGAAGAGATGGAGTGAAAGAGCTGCGGGGGTGGGGGGAGAGGAGATGGGGGTAGGAAAATATCGATGTGAGCTACGCACAGAGGCCTGAGTAATGGAGTAGAGGAGAGGGAGAGAGGAAGCAGGGATCTCTTCCCCCTGTAGGGATCAGTCAGAGGATGTAGTGATAAGACTGGATTACTTGGCAGCGTACTCGGCGTACTCTGACCGGGTTCGGATGCTGGAAGCCCTGTGTGGTGTTTGGGTGACACACTGACACCAATTCGGCTCTTTTTTTTTCTTTACACTTCCCCATGCAGATTACCTGCAGCTGCAGCTTCACCCTGTCATGGCGTCCTAGCAGGGGGAATTTTTTTCATATGTGTATTGAATATAAATGTGCAATCGGAGATCATTGAGAAAGGCAAGCCTGAACAATACTGTACCTCCCAATGCAAAAGAAGAGTTATTTCTGGAATTCTTTTCCGCTCATATTTATTGCTTGTATTCAGAAATGTACGGATTTCACAGACATTGTGTCAAACTTACAGGATCCATGCCTTCGTAACACCCGTGACCTCTGTGATAAAAATGTGTCATTGGTCAGGGTTAGTATTTCACAGTTTGACATGCGCATGGTCTAGTGTATACAGCCATTGTGTGTACAGTGCACAGCGGGTTCCTGTTTCCTGTTTCCTGTGTCCAATGAATGGCCATTTTGGCAAGCTGAGGTGTACCTCCACACATGGATTGGCCCAACTCATACTGAGGCTTGCAGGGCATTTGCAGTATTAATTTGTGTGTTCTGAATGCAGTCACTAATTCAGGCATTTTTCCAGACGTTTTACTTTACTGTATATTTCTTCCTTTTTGTTTAGCTTGGGTTTTGACTGGACAAAACCCTTTCGGACGGGGCAAATTTGTGTTTGTGGAGCCAGGCTGGTCAGATCACCCCCCGAGAATCGCGTTAGAAACACAGAGAGGACAGCACGGGCCCTCTCCACAGCTGTCACCAAACAAACAGCTGGATGACCTCACACAGGGAGGGTCAGCACTGACAGCACGGCGGCGTCTGCCAGAGCTCCGTCTTCCTTCGCAAATTGGGTGGAGATTCCTGGTGAGGACGCAGCGAAACGGAGAACGGTGAAACGCTGTGATTTAGAGGAAGGGGGGCGGATGAGGGGAGTGTGCGTGCGGGCCGCTCTCATTGGGCGATAGCTGCACTGCTTCCTGCGATCTTCCTGAGCCTCCCTCTCCCAGTGCCGTCTGTCCCGCTGCTCGGAGATGGCGGGGGGCGGGGCCCCAGGGGGCTTCTGGGATGCGAGGAGGGGCAGAGCTGCTGGCGTGTGCCCGGCCCGAGGTGCCCGCACCAGCTTCTGTTTATTTCCCAGCAGCCCCGGCGTGCCCCCGGGGGTTTGGCTGAGAGCAGCTCGTGCTTGACCCCTGACCTCTCTGGGTGGCATGGAGCCAGTGAGCGGGGGAAAGCCCTCCCGCCCTGGAGGACTCTGCGGCTGAGCGAGCAGGCCGATGCCGTAACAGTAAGGGAAGCCCAGGCCCACTCTGACGTGAAGTGAGATTGCTCTCTGAAACGTCACAAGCTCTCAGGCCTCGGGGGGGGGCCTGACCCCGCCCCCTCTAAGCCTAAACCTGCCAGGCTTTGCTCCTCCTCTTCTGCGATCTGCAGACTGCCCCCCCCCCCCCACCCCCCCCTCGCTCAGTGAGGTTACTGCAGATGTAACACTGTTCCTCTGAAGGCTCAGCAGGTTTACATGGCACAGACCCCGCCCTCCCGCCCCAGGCAGTGCCCATTTCTGGGTGAAATATGACTCACTGGGGGTTGGAGCAGATGGGGGGAGCGTGGAGCTGGACCAGGGGGTTGTGGGGGGAGTCTTGTCACCACTAATGGGGCACATTTGTCGGCCAGTGTGAGGTCAGGGGTCCCGGGGGGACGGCACCTGTGTCTGCGGTCACCTGTTCTGGCAGGGGTAAGCGCAGGTGCTGTAGGGGGAAGGCCCGGGCCTGCTGTTTCACTGCCCTCACCTGAGCACAAGCCACCATATGCTCCTACCTGCTACTGCATGTGCATTAACACTGAAAATACTGCTAAAACAGAGAGCTAATTAGCTTTGCTGGGCTCCGGTGGTTTAACGCTCTCTTATTTGAGTCAGGAGTGCTGCATATTCACTGGTGACTCTGACATTGCCGGGGGCTGGCTTACACGTGCTGGGTGTGTGATGTCATTGGATTCTTGCTTTCACTTCCCCCCTGAGTTGTCCTTTCCCCTGCTACGCCCAGCTGTGTGTCTAGAGAGCCTTACTTCATAAGCTATTTATGGAGATGTCTGAGTGTCACATTAACCCACTAAACCAGGCCTCTGTTAGTGCCCACTCTCTCAGCGGCGCCCAAGACGAATTAACTCTTTGGTGTCCCCCCCTCGCTGGCATGCGTTCGGGGGACGTTTTATTGACTGGCCGAGGCACGAGGGAGGGCCTAATGCAGATTGATGGGGCGCTCCGTGACTGTCCCGTTCCGGGCGCTCCGTTCTCAGGCCTCTGCTGAACGGACGCCCCTGTTTGCCCCCCCTGTTCCCTCCAGGGCCGTGGAGTAATACGGACTAATGCCCCACGGCCGCCGGGGTCATACGCAGCGTCTGCTGTGTGTTGACCTCTAGCCGCTGATTTTGGTGGGCGAACATGGTCGCCGTTGGTGTGGCCCATCCTAATCTGCTGCTTCCAGGAGAGGGGAACTGAGGAAGGCCAGAATCTGAAGCGGGACTGGGTTTGATGGGATGGTTAAAAACTCCCCTGTACGGGAGCATCCTGCCCTTCGACACCTCCTTTCATTTCTTGCAGATTCTTCCAGAACTCCATTGCCTTTTTCCACATGCAGTTGTTTGATTGATTAGTCAATATGAAGGCAGCAGCTCCTATCCTGATGTGTTAGCTGAAGCTCGCTCATAGGTGCCGTTGTGGGTTTCTGCAGAAAATCTGGGCTTGACAGCGATTATCTCCTGGTTACATATGTCAGCGTGTGTGATAGGTAGTGGCTGGCGTGCGTTGGGTGTGTGCGCCGCAAAGATACATAAATGAATATTTTTCAAGCGCCAGGATTTCGCCGCAGTTTTCTTAACGATATGCAAATCTGCAGCGAATCTCTCTCCCGCACGCGCGTCTCACCCTCTCTCCCCCTCTCTCTCCCCCATCTCATCACAGCCACTGCAGATCGATGATAATTTCTGCGGGCAGGACTTTAACCAGCCGCTGGGCGGGACCAGCACCATCGAGGGGATACCGCTCTTCGTCGACAAGGATGATGGGATGACCTCGGTGGCCGCCTACGATTACCGCGGCAACACGGTGGCCTTTGCCGGAACCCGCAGTGGCAGGATGAAGAAGGTAGGCGGGGCTCTTTCATTCTCTGGGCCCTCATTGGGTCAGTGCTTGGGGGGTGAGGAGAGGTGGGCTCTGGCCATGCCCTTTGGCTGAGGCCCCACCCCCTGGAGAATCTGAACAGCAAGTGTGTGTTAGGCGTATGTTTCTGGTTATTGTTTGGCAGCACTCAAGCCAGGTTAACATGGCTGTCCCATAAGTGTGAAGTCTCATCGATTTGTTTGTTTTTAATTAAAAGTCAGAAGTTTGTTGGATGGTCTCATTAATATCCTTCCATGTTAGTATAATGACATGAATGAAAACACATGCATGGGTGTGATTTGTACACAAACAGCGCAGATATTTCTCTCATTTGAAAGTGACTTCAGTCACACACAGTAGACTCAACAGGAAAGCTCTGGCCTTTTCCTGTGGGGTATAACTCTCCACCACATTAGCTTGTGTGAGTGTGTTGGTTATTGTTAGACTCGTAACAAATGAGGGTGAAAGATATTTTTGCCAATGAGACCTGACTTATGGGACACGCTGTATATCTGCACTTGGACAGACAGCGCTGCTATAATTACTCTCTGGCTTAAAAGGTGCTGATATACTGTGTAGATTTATTGGTGTTTTTTTGCGGGGAAGAGATTTTTCAAGAGCCTGTGGTCCTAAAGGGAGAGGTGGAGAGAGAGTGGGACAGACAGGGGGCAGGGTGGGGGAGAGTCCACCTTCAGCCGTGCGGTTGGGAGGACATAGGACACCGCAGGAGGAAGAAAGTCGTTTGTGTGTGTGTGTGTTTGTGCATTGCGTGCGGCTTTAGCGAGCAGAGCCGGTTGCATGCCCTGTGTCTTGCTCCTTGCTTTGCTCTTTGTGGCAGGGATTCCTCGGATGGCTATTGGCCAGTTTTGGATCTGGCAAACAGCGGGCGGAGCTTGAAGAAGTGGTCTGCTCAGAGATGAAAGGGACTGATGGCTGATGGGTAGTTTGGGTTGTTACTATGGCCAGGCTCTTGTGTGAAGTGTTGATTCCCCCTGAAGCATCTGCAGATCTGCCAGGCTTTGAAAAGAAGGCATCTCAGCATAAATTAGCTTTATTAATTCTAGGGAAATTGAGGATTGAGTATCAGCTGTGTTCTGCAGGGTACCTTTTACCTGACCTGAGGTAAACAGCTGAGCATTGATGTTGGCGGATTTTACACACACACACACACACACACACACAGACTCTCTGTCTGTCTCTCCTCCCCTCAGCTGAGGTGAAACTCAGTCGTTTAGTCCTTGAGGTTGTGCCCTGTAGCGGCAGGACGCTGTGCTTTGTGCGAACGTTGCAGGCTGCTGTGGGGGTGGGGTGTCTGAAACAGAACGCTCCGGCCGGCATCGCATTTCCCTTGCCCTCCGTCTCTTCCTCTGCGGCGGTGTGGGGCTCGTGACCGGCTCCCCAGACGGCCCAGACGGAGGGGGAAACTGATCAGCCTTGAGCTCAGGTCAGGGGGGGTGTGAAGCTCACGACATCACCGAAAAGAACACTCCCAACCCACCCAAAAAAAAAAAAAACAGGGCAGCCATCTTGTTCAGGTAGTCCGTTATCATTTAAAGGGGTTAAAGTTCGTTTATGTTCCCATCCCGGGAATTCTGGGAGCTGTGGCTGTATATCCCCTCTGCAGGACGTGAGCACACTCCTTCCGTTTTCATTCTCTCCGTCGGGGCGGCCTGGTGTACGTGGTGTGAGAGAGGTGTGTATTGAATGGGGCTCTGAGGCTCGGGGCTGTGAGACTCGGGCTCGGCGCGTTAGCTTGGAGCAGCCGGGTTTTATTGCTGCCCTTTCCTCAGTAAACTGCCTAGTGCGTGGTAATGAAATGTTAAGCCTGGGGTTCATTGATGCGGTGCTTTCAGGGCGAATCGAGACTCGCTGTAATTCTCCTGGCCCTCTGTGCGGCTGCGGGGGGGGGGGGGGGGGGGGGTGTATTGATTCATCTTTATGAATATATAATCACGGTGTAAATCTGGGTTTGTGGACGAGGTGTGCGAGACTCTTAGCGATGTTTAATATGAATGAGAGCATCAGAATGAGGCCTGCCAGTACTGCTGGCTTTGTTGTGCTGTTCTCCCTCCTGCGATGGAGTGAGTTGGGCTGGAGAGATTTTTTTTGGGAGAGTGTATTGAAATGTGTAAACCGGCGAGGGCCGGGGACCATAAGGTCACTGCCTGCAG
Source organism: Megalops cyprinoides (assembly GCF_013368585.1). Classification (NCBI taxonomy): domain Eukaryota; kingdom Metazoa; phylum Chordata; class Actinopteri; order Elopiformes; family Megalopidae; genus Megalops; species Megalops cyprinoides. The sequence continues at coordinate 38,430,198 of NC_050588.1, read as the reverse complement.
TATAATGGAATTTCTCCGCTCGTGGCAGAAGACAGGAACATCTCCATAAATCCTGGAAAGGCTTTGTAGTTCTATTTGTGGCCTGAGAGACGTCCATCGCAGCAGTGGGTGACTGTAGACGTTCATGGCAGCGGAGTGTTAGCATTCCCGAGTGCGGCCTTTCCTCTGCATGGAGATCAAGGCATTTCCCCAGGAGTGAGGGGGAGAGGAGAGGAGCTTACAGATGCCTGCAGGTGCACTGCAGATGGGACGAGCTGCGGCGTGTGAGGGAGGACGAGCTGCGGCGTGTGAGGGAGGGAGGAACAGCTGCAGTGTGTGTGAGGGAGGAACAGCTGCAGCGTGTGAGGGAGGAACAGCTGCAGGGTGCGTGTGAGGGAGGAACGAGCTGCAGTGTGTGTGAGGGAGTTACAGCTGCGGCGTGTGAGGGAGGAACAGCTGCAGTGTGTGTGAGGGAGGATGAGCTGCAGCCTGAGGGAGTTACAGCTGCGGCGTGTGTGGGAGGAACAGCTGCAGTGTGTGTGAGGGAGGATGAGCTGCGGCGTGTGAGGGAGGAACAGCTGCAGTGTGTGTGAGGGAGGATGAGCTGCGGCGTGTGAGGGAGGAACAGCCTGGGAGATGGGCTGCTTCTGGCCACTCCCTGGAGGTTTAACTGCTTTCATTCCTGCGCTGAGAGAGAGAGTCTCAGTGAGAGAGAGATCTGCAGAGTGTTATTGGCAGGTATTTGTCAGGGTGGTGCAGCGGTATGAAGCGACACCTTACACTCCGTTCCCCACCCCTCCTCACACCTCTCTACCCCATTTTACCCCTCTGCACCCCCCTCCACCCCTCCCCGCCCCTCCCCCCCGCAGACTCAGTACCCCGGTGATAACACGCTATGGAACAGGTGCTGTTAGACTGTTCCAGCAGGCCGTGGTGCATGTGCCCGTCTCCTCCGGCCCCTCTCTCTCTGCAGCTGCCCACCGTGTGGCTCGGACAGTGGCTCCCCATTAAAGGGAAATTAATTGTGAATTCCCACTCGGCGTATCGCATCTCGGGAGTCATTTCACACAGAGGTGGAGTCCAGTGTGTGTCTGCGGCAGTCTCTGCCAATTAAAGCCGTCAGATAAGGCTGGCAATAGAGATGTCACGTGGAGCAAGGGCTAGAGATACCATCTCCCGCGGCGCAAACGGGGGCCGTGGCGGTCACGCCTAATTAAGGTCAGCATGGTTGCGGGGGGGTGGGCGGACGGGGGCCCTCACCCTCACCTCTCCTACCCCCCCCTCCACGCTCCGACACCGTCCTTCCCCCTGACTGTCACCTTAATTAAGATGCATGCTCTGATCTGAGCTAATTTTCTTTATGAGTCTCAATTAAGGACGTCATTTGGGTGTTGGGAGAGTGGGAATGGGGTTTGTGTGGGGGGGGGGTTTGCAGATTTCGGAAGTGTCATGGTGATTGCAGTGGATTTAAATGTTTAATGAAGTCTAATGTGGGCTGAGTAATTATCATGGCTCTGGGGTGTGTGTTAGGCATATAGGAGTCTCTCCCTCTACTCCACTGCTGGCTGGCCTGACAGTTGTGGCCACACTAAAGAAGCGCACTGCCCGTGTAAGTGTTTAATACGAGGCCGATACTGGCGCCATGCTTTGGAGGAAGCACGAATACCGGCCGAACCACTCCAAGGCCCTATGGAATTAGGAAATGATTTTGTTTTCATCATCGTTAGACCTGAAAATGACTTATGTCACAGAGACTTGTGTTTGAACAGCTCTCGGTAGAGACAGTCGAAACAAATGCAAGGATGGTATTAGTTTTGTGATGGAAAGTTCTGGGTCTGGTTCTGAATCGATCGGCTCTGCCGGCCGACCCAGCGGGCCTGGTCTGCCCACGCAGAGGGAGGCCACGGCTTTGTGTTGGGCAGGTGCTCGCACGTACCCTGGGTTACTGTAGTTCACAGCGCTGTATTCAAAAGCAAAAAAAAAAGAGAGGAGGAGAGGGAGAAGGAGAGGTTAGGAATAAAGGCAGCGAGGGGAATTGAAGCGTGATGAAACACAGGCCACATTGTTTTACCTCCTACTCCTGCTGTTCCCCCTCTCCTCCTCTCTCTCTCGCTCTCTCTCCTTCTCCCTGTGTCTCTCGCTTGGTGTCACCTTCAGCTCTTTCCCCTCTGTTACACACTGAGGGCCTGCGGCCTTGGCTCTCGTGGGGATTCCGCGTCGAGCTGACTGCGTAACCCCCCCCCCATGCCCCCCTCCCCCTCAGCCCGGTGCAGAGATTGATGAGCTCCTGTATGCGGGTGGCACATTAGTGCATTTATTTAGCCTCACAGGTACCCTTGCGCTATATAGGGGTTTGTCCTGTGTAAGGGCGTCTGAGAAATAAAGAAATACAGAAATAATCTGGGTGATAAATAAGAGCCCGCATGAGTGAATCGGGTTGAAACGGGGAGCTGTGCTCATGAAAGTGGCGGGTTTTACAGATGCTGGATATGTGGTAGTGGTGCAGTTTTGGAGATGCTGGTTATGGGTTAGCGGTATAGTTTTGGAGATGCTGGTTATGGGTTAGCGGTATAGTTTTAGAGATGCTGGTCATGGGTTAGCGGCATAGTTTTGGAGATGCTGCTTATTAGTTAGCAGTACAGTTTTGGAGATGCTGCTTATTAGTTAGCAGTACAGTTTTGGAGATGCTGCTTATTAGTTAGCAGTACAGTTTTGGAGATGCTGCTTATTGGTTAGCAGTACAGTTTTGGAGATGCTGGTTATGGGTTAGCGGTATAGTTTTGGAGATGCTGCTTATTGGTTTGCGGTGTGGTAGGGTCAGACCGATACAGTGTTGAGTGTTGGGTGACAGAGTGATTTCGGGAAGCCACCTCTGGCTGAGAGTCTAAGCTCTGGTGCCTTGTCCTGTCTGTGTCTGGACAGTGTCTGTGTGCAATGCAGACAATACAAAAGGCGTGCGTGCATGTTGCATATGTGTGTGGGCATGTATGTGTGTTTATGTGTGCGTGTGTGTGCGTGTTGCATATGTGTATATGTGTCAGTGTGTATGTGTGTCTGTGTATGTGCGTGTGTGTGCGTGTTGCATATGTGTGTGTGTATGTGTGTGTGTGTGTGTGTGTTGTGTGCGTGCGTGCGTGCGTGCGTGCGTGTGTTGCGTGTGTGTGTGTGTGTGTGTGTATGAGAGGCAGAGGGTGGGAGGTATGTATATGGGATTGTTTCTGCCATAGGCCAGCAGCTGAAGGTTCCTCTGCTGCTGTAAATGTCAGCGGCACCTGTCTCTGCACCAAGTCCTGAAACAACACGGCCGTCCTTGAAGTCTGAGCAGCTGCGCCCGTGTCTGAGCTAAAGGAGAGTCAGGGGCAGGGCAGAACTGGAGCTGAGTTTCTCAACAAATAATGCGGCTCATTTTACACGTGTTCTCTATCAGAACGCGTGGCAGAACAGATTATGGACATAGCTAAGGGAGGCTTGCTCTAAAATAACGTTAGCTCATAGCTAAGGGAGGCTTGCTGTAAAATGACATCAACTCGTAGCAAAGCTGAGTACAGGTGTTCAGGGGTGCAGGGCCTTCTGTCAGGTCTTCATAAGAGAGCTGGCAGGGCGTGGCCCGGGAACGAGGGGTGGGATCCGTCTGCTCGGCGTCCGCCTCAGTTACCGCCAGGCGGGGGACCTGCGGGCGGGGTAGGGGCCTGCTGGGAAGGGGCGGGAGTTTCTGTGCGCCGCGGCAGGGTCTTGATTATCAAGCTGTCATTAACCTGCCCCCCCAAAAGGGCGCTGCAATCAGTCCTGGAGGGTCCTCAAGCACAGACACGCTGAGTGTGACAATAGCCTGTTACTGTGGTCCGGAGCGGCTGGGGGTGGGGGGTTCTGTCATCATCCTCTCCCCCTCTCCAAACCCCCTCTGCTCGCTCCACTCCGCCGGGGCACCGCAGTTCAGACCGTCGGCCCCTGTGGACTCTCAATGAGCGATCCTCTTTCATCTCCGGTGACTGCTCGCGGGACCTGATTGCTTTTGTGCCGGTGTGGAGGGTGAGCGCCGGTCTGGCCTGAGGAAACTCAGAATGTGTCATTTAAAAGAGGCCCCCGCTGTCTGAAGTCTTCTCCTCTGTAAGTGGAGGATGCTTCACAGGGCTGGCAAAGGACTGGCTGATTTAGCATTCTTTTTCAAGCGAAAGTAGAATCCGTGACTTTGAGGTAACGCCCCTCTCCCGTCCCCGCCGTGCCCAGTGCGATTACTGTGCCTAATATCAGAGTGGTACTCAGCCTTTCTGCTGAGAATGAGTGCATTGTCATTTTCCCTCCAAACAGCACCCCCCCTCCCCCCCCACCCAAAGTCTTTATTTAGGTCTTTCTACAGTGACAGAGGAATTGGTCAGAAATGAATTGACTTTTTTATTTGAACGATGTGGTGAAATTGTCCTTGCTGTGGGCTTGTGGGCTTCTGTTAAAGGAAGCTGTGGAGACGTGGTGCATGTGTGTCGTCCCCCCCCCCCCCCCCCCCCCCCCCCCCCTGCTCAGCGACACAGTGACAGTCGCGACAGCCGTTTGCTCGGGCCAGCCCATGCGGGGACCGTCCTGCAGGGCCACCCGGCGACAGATGGACTCCTCTGATTCCCAGGCAGTCTGTGACAATACAGGCGTGTAAACAGTGACCGCCCCCCCTCCCCGTACACTCCTTCCCCTCTGTGTGTGTGTGTGTGTGTGTGTGTGTGTGTGTGTGTGTGTATGTGTGCGTGTGTATGCGGGTGTATTCGGGTATGTGTATGCGTGTGTATGCGTGTGTATGGGTGTGTGTATGGGTGTGTGTATGGGTGTGTGTATGGGTGTATGTGTGTGTGTGTGTGTGTGCGTGCGCGTGTGTATGCGTGTGTGTGTATGCGTGTGTGTGTGTATGCGTGTGTGTGTGTATGCGTGTATACGTGTGTGTGTGTGTGTGTGTGTGTGTGTGTGTGTGTGTGTGTGTGTGTATGTGTGTATATGTGTGTGTGTGTGTGTGTGTATGCGTGTATACGTGTGTGTGTATGCGTGTATGTGTGTGTATGCGCATGTGTATGCGTGTGTATGCGCGTGTGTGTGTATGCGTGTGTGTGTATGCGTGTGTGTGTATGCGTGTGTGTGTATGCGTGTATGTGTGTGTGTGTGTGTGTGTGTGTGCGCGCGAGAGACACGAGGGTTAGCTGGAATAGGTTTTCCTTGCACTTCCTTTTGGTGTAGTTTTCTTGCTTTCTGAACGGCTGTTCTCCGCTAGCTGGGCTTGCTGCTTTGTGCTGCCATTTCAGTGGAACTTCTCTCGGTGGGGCTGTTAGTGTTATTAGAACTGCAGAACCCCGGTTCTTATCACCGTAAGCCTTCTCTTTGTGATGACGTCTGGAAACTCTGTGTTTGCGTGTGAGCGCATGTGTGTACATGTATGTCTGCAGTTAAGTGTGTGTGTGTGCGCGTGTGTGTACACAGTCCATGTGTACATGTGCGAGTGTGAGTGTGTGCGCATGTGTGTGTCTGTACGGTGTGTTGTACGTATGTGTGTGTACAGTGCATTGAGTGTGCGTGTGTGTGCGTGTGTGTGTGTCGTAGGTGCCCAGCCCTCTGTCTCTCTCTCTCCCTCCCTGTGTGGGATTAGTGCGCTGAATCCTGTTGGCACTGGCCGGCAGCGTTTAAAGAAAGAGGATTGACGCACTCCTGTTGACCATCTGAGACGAGCACGAGTTGTTTTGGCTTTGAGCACACAGAGGGGGTATTGTGTGGTGGGCTGAGTTCACTCGAGAGCGCGGGGTGGGGGGCGGGGGTGGGGCGGCGGTGCGGGGAGGGGTGTTACAGGGAAGAGCCCAGACGCCTCTGTAGAAAGTTTCTGCCTTGGACTCATACCGGATTTGCCAATTAACAAAATGATCTTCACAGCATCCCTTACTTTAATTGTGTGTGTTCCGTGTTTCTTGTTGCTGTGGACATATAGATGCGAATATGTACATGTAGATTTTTAAAGAAATAGGAACAGAAATTTTTAAAAGAACATAATTAGGTTGACTTACAGGAGTGGTTTATACAGCAGTATTTTCCTCATTATTCTATGACTGGTTTTGCTCTTCCGTCTATGACGAATAACAACTCACAAACATGAATAATTCCTGCCATTGCTCATTCTTAATATAGCTAAATCTGTAACGTTTTCAGAACAGTATGTTAACATGCAGTGAAGAAAAGCAAACACATTCTCTGTGTGTTGAATAACGGAGAGTTTTCCATGAATCATTAGAAGCTCTCTGCTTCACATCCTCGCTGAGTGGTAGGCGATCTGGCATCTCGGCGCACTGCTCGAGCACTCCGTGGTGGAGCGCGTTAGTTTGACACAGTGCAGGCCCGTGGTGCATTCTGGGAAAACGCCCCGGTTCTTGCCGGATTGCAGCCAGGCGTCTCCCCCGGCTTGTGGCTCGTGTCAGGGTCTGGACACAGTTGCCAGCGGAGAGTGTGTGTGAGAGAGACGGTGACACATGGGCTCAGATATGTGTGTGTGTGTGTGTGCGTGCGTGTGCGCGCATGTGCGCCTGTGTGTGTGAGTGAGATGGTGTCACGCAGACTCTGAGGCTCGGTGTTGAGCGCCCGTTCCTCGGCGGCAGACGGACGGTTCTCGCTCTTTCTCTCTCTCTCTGGGTCGATCACGGTCAGAGCGGGAGAGGATGCCCAGCTCCCGCTGATGTAATCCCACGCCGTGGAGTCGCCGCTCTGTCAGATTTCCTTTCCGGCGTTTTTAGCGGCGCATCGGCCCGTGTCAGGCAGCACCCCTCTGATCTTTCCCCGCGCCCTCACTGCCTCTGGGCCGGTGACGTATTCCCCTCGGAAAACAAGGCGCAGAGGGTGGCCCTCCTGCCCCCCTGGGGCCGGGACGGGGTGGGGCTGAGGTCCTCTCTGCCCCCTGACCCGTGACCGCCTCATTAGCGAGCACTGCTCACTGCTCTCATCTGTCCAACACACATTACGTCACTGGCATTTAGCAGACGCTCTTATCCAGAGCGGCTTACATAACTAACAGATTTTACATTATCCATTTATACAGCTGGATATTTACTGAGGCAAGTCTGGGTTACGTACCTTGCCCACAGGTGCAGCAGCAGTAGCCTAGCCAGGTATCAAACTAACAATCAGTTGCAAGCCCTGCTCCTTATAACTACACTGCCTCCCCATTTGAAGCCTATGACTGCGACGTCCATGACTGTGGACCAGCAGGAAAACGGATTCCACGCTGCGAAGAGGAACTGGGAGAGAAAGGAACATTAGGAATAAGTGTTCCTTGTCCCTGTCTCCCTCGGCTGTGTGAGTCATACCAGCGGAACACCCCTGGAACATTCTGGAATCCCCTCAAGTTCTGACAGCTCTGTCTCCGCGCTGCTCAAGCATGCGGCCTTAATGAGCTAAATCCATTCTCGGCAAATATGTTATGTTCTTTCCATCTGTTAGTGCCTCTCTCTCTCTCTCTCTCTCTCTCTCTTTTTCCCTCTGATTTAACATAACTTAGCAATGCAGAGATCATCAATCTCAGCAGCCTACAAGACAGAGGAGGAGCAGAGCTGATCACACAGGCATGTGAGAGAACAGGCCCCGGGGCCTGAGAAAGCATCCGTTCTGATGGCCGAGCTAATGGGGGGATGATCAGGGAGTGAAACGGTTAATATTCAGTGTGATTGTGGCACTTCAATCCTTTCTCTGTCCCCTGCCACAGACGGC
>NC_050588.1:38392500-38417500 GCF_013368585.1 Megalops cyprinoides | reverse complement strand
ACAGAACTGTAGTTCTTCACGCAAACTGGGACAGACCACGAAAACCCCCGGTGCTCTGAATCTGCCCTGTGTGCCCCCTCTGTGCCCCCTCTGTACCCCCAGAACGAGCCCAGTGCTCATGCGTTACCGCGGGGTAACGGCATCAGCAGAGGAGACGGCAGAGTTCAGCTTCATTATCAGCGGAAATGTAGACTCTTGCTGACCTTGGAGGCCTGCCAGCGAGACACAATAGCAATAACAACAATAACAGCCGCACTGAGTCTCTGTTTGATGTGGGTTTATGGCTCTCACCTCTCCACAGCCCTGGACCTGTCTCCCTGTCTCTCACTTTCTCCCCTTTCCTGTCTCACTCCTCCCTCTCTCTCTCTCTCCCTCTCCCTCTCCCTCTCCCTCTCCCTCTCCCTCTCCCTCTCCCTCTCCCTCTCCCTCTCCCTCTCCCTCTCCCTCTCCCTCTCCCTCTCCCTCTCCCTCTCTCTCTCTCTCTCTCTCTCTCTCTCTCTCTCTCTCCCTGGCATGTTGCCACTGTTGCTGTGAGGGAATGGAAAGCGTGCACACACACACACACACACACACACACACAGACACACACACACACACAGACATGCTCACATGCAAAGAAACATGTTCTGTCTCTCACTGTCTTTCTCTCTCTCGCACACACACACACACACGTATGCACACGCGCACACGCACACGCGCACACACACACACACACACACAGTCACTGACTCTCTCGCGGGGCTCAGGCAGGCTGAGGGCTGAGGTGGCAGCTGATGTTTGCTGCTTCATTCTGCTGTCCATTAGTAAGGGAAACTGCCCTCTCGCTGCTCCGAGCTGCTCCACGCCAGCCGCCGGTGCAGGAGGCAATTATTTCTCCATTGTGCCCTGTTAAATTTAGAAGGTGCAGCCACAACAGAACGCAGCACACAATCACGCCTGTGGAAAAAACAGCAGTGGGGTAAACACACTGTGGCCTGTGGTCTATTGTCTTCACTTCCCCTTGTCCCTCTCTCTGTCCCTGGGGCTGGGAGGGCGGGTGCTTGGCAGAAAGAGAGAAAGTCCATAGCCAGTGGGTAAGGGGTGATTTATCTTGCCTGCTTGTCTTTTCCCTGCTCAGGCCCAGGGAATCGTGGGAAAGCTTTGCTGGAATGCAGAAGATAACTTTCAGACGTTTTGAGGACGAGGTTGTTCGTCTCTGATCTGTTGAAGTGGATATTAGCTGGCGTTTGATTAGGGTGTTGCAGGCGTTTTTACTGTGGGCAGCTGATCGTAGGTGTGTGGATGTAGGAGTTGGCAGATTGCCGCAGTGTAGAACACAGCCTGTGGGTGTTGCAGTGAGCGTTCTCTCACCTGTGTGGAGCGTTCTCTCACCTGTGTGGTTACTACAGCCGCTCTCCTCTACACAAGCAGCTTCTGGGCACAGAGACCTGTGCTCTCAGACCCGAGTGAAAGAAAGCAGAGCAATGTGTCTCTGCTTTATCAGACCCGAGTAAATGATAGCAGAGCTGTGCTCGTTCACTCCCCACTTCAGGTCCTTTCCTTCTTTAGGCCCCCAAACCTAAAGGCTTTGGGTCTCTGTGTCCTGTATCCATCTCTTTGTGTGTGTGTGCACATGCGTGTGTACGAGTGTGTGTGTGTGTGTGTGTGTGTGTGCATGCTTGCGTGTGCGTGTGTGTGCGTGTGTGGATCTCCAGAGATTGTTGTGCCTGTCCCTCTGTGCTGTCACCTGTGGGTGCTCAGTGTCCTCAGGGAGCAGGGGCGTTGAGTGCAGTCTGGCCGGGGTCACACCGGGTCACACAGGTGGCAGCTACTCTCAGGTGGCCAGACGGGGTTTACCTGGGAGAAATGATGCACAGTGGGGGGTGTGGTGCTCCCCTCCCGCCAGCGTCTCTCCGGAATAGTGTGCCACCTCTCGTCTTTTGAACGCACCCATGATTTGAGTGATCCGTTACTGCGGGGTGGCAGGCGTGCCCCCTTGAGTGTGTCCACCCCGGTTACCTGTGTGACGGTCTGTACGTCGGTGGTAGGGGGAGTGCTTCTGAGAGGCCGGCGTCCCGGTGCGGTTTACCCATCATACTCTGGGGCACGGCGCTGGGGGCGACAGAAGGCTGGATGCTGTTATTCCCCGAGCCCCTGTGGGGGGTCTGGGCGGATTAAGCCAATTAAAAACCTCACAGAGCAGGAGGAGCAGAGAGGGTCCTGCAGCGGACGGGGACACGCTGCCCCCAGATGCCCCCCTCTCTGGGACGGGGTCGGGCGGGGTCACGCCAACTGCGGCGGGGTCGTCAGCTTCCCCTTGACCGGCTGTCATGCTCAGGAATCGTCTCGGAGCTGCGGACGGTGTCGTCGGGGAAAAGTGAAGGCACGAGGAAACGCAGTGGTTATTTTTATCAGTGCTGAGCTCCGGGCAGGAGGAAACGGGCTGGCCGTCCTCTCCCACACAGAGACGGCGCTTCCCAGGCCAGAGCGACACACCTCTGCCTTCCTCTGGAACACGCTGTCCGAGACTGCACTCCAGGAACCTGACGGACATAACGAGTCTTACAGTGCAATTCAGCACTGCCTGTAACCAGGCCTGTGTCACCGCTCTTATGCGTTAGCCTGTACGCCAGCGTTATGCTGCTGTTACGCTCTCTACGTCAGCAAAGGAACGCTGCTACGGCTCGAACGCCGTTGCTGTGATTTGAAATGGATTTGCGTGCTGGCAGTGTAATATTGTTCTCTGTTTTGGTCACCAGAAGTTGAATTACTGGATCGTCCGCCTATCCCAGCAGTCTCATGCAAAACTCTCCCCCCTGCTGTGTAATTACATGATTGTGGTTTTGTAATGGGGGTCGGACACATACAGGCTGTGGTCAGGAATCACTGCTTCAGCCCGGGGTGGGGAGAAGGGGGGGGGGGGGGGGGTGAGGGGGGGCACTCTGGATAAGAAGGGGGTGATGCAGAGACAGGGACAGTGGAGCCGGGGGGGGGGGGGTGAGCGGACAGAGGGAGAGCGTCGCCCCCGCCACCCCCCCGGAGCAGTGGGGACCCTCCCTAATTTGCGGAGCAGGTCAGGAGCCCCTTCTTTCACATGCAGATGAGGGGGGGGGGCACGGCTCCCAGCAGGCTCCCTCTGTCAGCCACATTGTGTCCTTTCTGCCGGGCTGGACGGGGCTAATTGTCCCCATGTAGCGCCTTTAACGCCACTCTCCCCTGCCCCGGGGCGGGACGCGGGGGCTGTTTCCACGCTAACGGCGGGGCTCCCCTCGGCGCTGCGTCCGGGGACCCCCCCCCCCCCCCCAGCTGCAGACTCTTCGTCTCACGCCTGGCTGAGGCTGTGATTGTAAGATTAATGGCTGTGCTGGCTGTGGAGATTCTGTCGCTGTGTTAATGATCCTGTCGTGCAGGGTTACCACTGGGGGGGGGCTCCCCAGAAATTCCACACTCCCCCAGAAACTCCCACTTCTCCCCCAGAAACTCCCACTTCTCCCCCACAACTTGATCTCCATTATGAGGAGTCATTGTTGCTTGTGCGAGGATCTGGGTTGGTTTGTTTGCCGTACGCACGCACACACACACACGCACACACACGCACACACACACGTACACACACACCTCAGGCTGTAGCGACCCGTTTAAAGGTGAAGGGGAGAGGGGTACTGAGTTACGGTGTGAGCTCAGAGCCTCTCCTGCCGCTCCCTGTGATATTTCGGACCTGACGCCCCTCCTTACCTCCCCACCCCTGCCGACGTGAATTAAAACATCATCCGGGGAGGGGGGTGATGCGCGGCTGTCACCGCCCGCTCTGTCTGGCCCTCGTCTCCATGGCAACCGCTGGCTACAGCAATGAGTTAGGCGGTTTCTAAAGGGGTGCGTGACCGGACACGGGGTGTTAGGGGCCTCCGTGGGGACCAGTCCACCAATTACACATCAGAAACGCCGGGCCTGTTTTTAGGCACCTCACCTCACCGCCCACCCTGTAGAGTTGCATTGGGGCGCAGTGCAGTAACATTCTGAGAACGCTCAGGCGACGCTGCGGTGGCGTTGAGGGAGAAACGGTGAAAATGCAAGGGAAGCAGGCTAGCGTTAATAAGGCCAGGTAGCGGCTCCGCTCTCTCCTGCAGGGGTCCCGTGGGGAGGATCGGCGGCAGCAGCCAGGCTTGACTTTCCCCTACAAAGCGCTGATTACAATGACAGGCAATTTGTGTCCTAACCTCAGGGAACACCGCGCTCCCGCAGCCCTGTCTTAAAGGGGTATGCTGCTGCACGGGCCTAACGCACACACACACACACAGGCATATACACGCACACACACACACAGGCATATACACGCACACACACACACAGGCATACACACACACACACACACACACACACACACACACACAGGCATATACACGCACACACACACACAGGCATACACACGCACACACACACACACACATACACACACAGGCATATACACGCACACACACACACAGGCATACACACGCACACACACACACACACACACACACACACACACAGGCATATACACGCACACACACACACAGGCATATACACGCACACACATACATACATACACACACAGGCATATACACGCACACACACAGGCATACACACGCACACACACACACACACAGGCATATACACGCACACACACACACACACAGGCATACACACGCACACACACGCACACACACACACATACATACATACACACACAGGCATACACACACACAGGCATATACACGCACGCACACACATACATACATACACACACAGGCATACACACACACAGGCATATACACGCACACACACACACACACACACACACACATACATACATACACACACAGGCATACACACACACAGGCATATACATGCACGCACACACATACATACATACACACACAGGCATACACACACACAGGCCTATACACGCACACACACACACACACAGGCATATACATGCACACACACACACACACATACATACATACACACACAGGCATACACACGCACGCACACACATACATACATACACACACACAGGCATATACACGCAGACACAGGCATATACACGCACGCACACACATACATACATACACACACACAGGCATATACACGCACACACAGGCATATACACGCACACACACACATACATACATAAACACACAGGCATACATATACACAGGCATACACACATACACATACACTCACACATGCATGCACTTGCACACACAGGCATATACACGCACACACACACATACATACATAAACACACAGGCATACATATACACAGGCATACACATAATTGCAGGAATACACACATACACATACACTCACACATGCATGCACTTGCACACACAGATTTACTACGGAGTACATACAATACAAAGTCACATTGATTTATAAGAAGTTACTGCGGACAGCCACATACTGCACAGCTACATATGCATGCACACACATGCCCCCTTGCATGCCTGCATGCATTCATGCCCCCACGCATACATGCATGATTAACTGCATATATACACGCGTACATGCATGATTAACTGCATATATACACGCGTACATGCATGATTAACTGCATATATACACGCGCACATGCATGATTAACTGCATATATACACGCGCACATGCATGTATAACTGCATATATACACACGCACATGCATGAATAACTGCATATATACGCGCATACATGCATGTTTAACTGCATATATACACGCATACATGCATGATTAACTGCATATATACACGCGCACATGCATGATTAACTGCATATATACACGCGCACATGCATGTATAACTGCATATATACACACGCACATGCATGTATAACTGCATATATACACGCGTACATGCATGGCACAAGCAGACATCTGCATGCTGAGGTACGCCAGTCATGGAGGGTCTGAATGCTACAGCACGCCTCTAATGTTGATGCAGCACTGTAACATTTCAGCATTATAGCATCATAACATGCTATGCTGACATTATGCTTTAGCCTAACATGACAAGAAATTTTATCCCATTGAGACTTGGAGCCGTGGAATATTTCACCCACACGCTTATGTTTCCTTTTTTTTTTTTTCTTTACACTTTTATGAATCTAAAAGAGGGCTGTTAATGACAAAGGTCCATTAGAGGCCAGATCTTATTGTGATTCATGTTTAGGTCTCCATTTTTCTGCCGTGTTTTAAGGACAAAGAGAAACGTGCTCCTTTCTGTCTCAGTGCCTGGCTCTTCCAGAAATAATTGAAAGACTGGTAGTCGGCAGGAAAGAAGCAAATGTTGCTTTAATCGAATTCAGCGGTGAACAATAGTCCAGGGACTGTGTTAAATTCATAAAAGTGGCTTAATGCAGTGGAGTGTAATGAGGTAATTTGTGCGATACTGGCATGGCAGCTGTACCCTTCGCCGGTTCAGATGCGCGTCTGGGCGGCCGCTACGCCCTTGGAAGGGCAGCAGTGTGGGGTAGCGGTGAGGAGCAGGGCTCATAACCGGAAGGTTGCTGGCTCGATTCCCTGCTGGGGCGTTGCTGTGGTACCCAGTGCCATAATTGCCTTAGTAAATATTCAGCTGTATAAATGGATTGTATGCAAAATTGTGACCTGTATGAGTTGATATGAAGAAGATTGTCTGCTAAGTGACATGAGAGCCAGGGCACCTGGAGGGTGTTTAAAATGCTCTGGCGTTAGGGCGGTGCTCTCACCCGGCGCTCTCAGACTGCACCCCTACATCGGCAGGTGGGGGACCCTGTGCTTCTGGCTCTTCCCCAGCAGGGCGGCGCTCTTCCGGGCAATGGGAAGCAGCAGTGAGGAGAGAAGGAGGATGAAGACCTAAAAGTGAGGCACCGATGAATTAATCAATCACCCGCAGCGCTGCAATCAGTAGTCCTGATAATCAATGCCTGTATTAATTGCTGCCCCTGCCCGCTCAGGGGACTTAATTAAGGGGAATGCTTTCCGTTCTCCCAGGAGGGTTCGAGCTCGGGGTCGAGATGACATCACGCACACGCGTGTGCCGTGTGCAAGCGCGTGTTCTGTTCTGTGAGGCGTTCTCAGCGGCCTGTTTCCTCCCGAGCTCTGGACCCCTCCCTCCACGGTCTGCAGACCCCCCCCGGGGGTACAGACTGTGATGGGCTTTGAGGAAACGTCTGTGTCACTGAGTGAATGTAAAATCCATAGTTTCATTAAAGGCCCAGAGGTCACAGCAGTGCTGTGTGCTCGGGGCTCAATGTCACTTTTCACAGTGAGCGATGCTGCCGTCAGGCCTCGGCAAGGGCTGGGGTCAAAGGTCAAGGCCAGCGCTGCAGCAGATTTGAGGGGTAAAGCCCGTGTTGAGCAGAGTGGGCGGGTTCAGTGCTGCACTGAGTTTGCGTGTGAGATTAAGGGTCTGCAACACACTCCAGTGAGCGTGTGACGTGACGGACTCCGTGTTGGCGTGTCTGTGTGGCGGGTGTGGGCTAAGGAGGCTCGCTGTGCTGCTGCTTAGGGGAGGTGAGTGCGCCTCACGATGCATCGGGTATCTGAGTGTACTGCAACTCTAACCAGGCAAGGAGTGCGGCAGCCATCAGGGGTCACCTCCAATCGGGGCAGTTACCTGGGAAACCGTGCACAATGAGGGGGACAGGAAGGGGGCTCAACTGTAGCCCACAGCCTAGTGCTATTCCGCTCCCATCTACTTCCACTTGCTCTGATTCACTTCGATTCACTCCGATGTGCTCCCACCCACTCCCACTCACTCGAGTCACTTCCACTAACTCCCATCCACTCCCATCTTTTAACACTCACTCACAATCTGATTCACTCTGATTCACTCCCACTCAGATTTCCACTCTCTCTGTATACCCACAGGTTAATGTGGTCTCGCTCATTTTTTCACTAAAGAAGAAAACAAAAGCTGGGGTGGGGGGGGGGGGGTTGCATTTGTACTGTATGGGGTCTCTGCATCGGGGGGATTAGGGGGGCTGTTGTCATTATTTTGTCGTTATTGGCTGAGCTTCAGAAGCTTTGCATTTAAAACACTTGAGCGTGTTTGAGGGCAATCGTAAATTCAGAGAGGATGAGGAGGGAAGGGGACGAGCGGGAGGGAGAGGCAGAGCAGCCTGCTAATCCGGCTGATGGCTCTGGGCTTTGCCTGCCGTTGCATCATTCTGTAATGCATTGCCTGTGCAGTGAAGGCCGGGCAGGGCGGGGTGAGCCGGCCGCCTTTCAGCTGATTGACTAGGGCTTCTAAGCCTTGACTTATGGCTCTGAAGGGTGTCTGAGTTCAGTCTGAAGATGGCAGAGTGCTAATAAGGATAATGAAACTGGGAAAACTGTTTCATCGTGATGAGCTAGACTAGCTGCCAGCCCCCCCCGACGAGGAGGTGGGGGGGTGGCGGCACGAGGGCCTCTCTCTAATGGGCTCTCCCCTGCATTCCCCCGAAATGCGTGCCAGGCGGCCCCCTCCTCTCCCCTCCCGGGTCTGCTTAATGAAACCTGTCCTGCCATCGACAGCGAGGGCGGGGGGCGAAGAGGCCTGGCTGCTTTCCAGCGCTGCGCCCAGGACCCCTCAGTGAGGGAGCCCAGCCTGTCCTTCAGCTGACCTCTACATCGGTCAGGCTTCCTCCGACTGGGGAGGCTGGGTGAGTCGCGTGCGGTCCTCACCCCAATTTCCCCTGAAATCCCTGACGGGATGTTACAGCATGGCGTACGGAGCAGGGCCACTAACCAAAAGGTTGTAGGTTCGATTCCCTGCCGCGGCACTGCATCTTTACCCTCGGGCGAGGTACTTAACCGAGACCTGCCTCAGGAAATATCCAGATGTATAAATGGATAACATGTAAAAACTGTAACCTGTGGAAGTCACTCTGGGTAAGAGCGTCTGCCAAGTGACAATAATGTAATGAAATGGAATGCGAGTATAGCATGAATTTCAGTATGTCAAATTGGGTGGATGCGTTATATAAGGATGTGGGTACTGTAAAATTCAAGCACTTCACTTATCTTCAGTCCCAGAGTGTTGCTTCCCTGGGGGATCAGCTCTACAGTGAAGGGCTGCCACCTGTCTGACTAGCTTTGCTGCTGTTGGATAATTTAATCCCTTCAGACTATCAGATTTTTTTTTCCTTATGAAATATGTGACAGTAAATAATTTCGCTGTGTTCCCTTCCTGGAGTGTACGCTGCAGAAATTCGGCACTGTGACGCAGCGTTGTGTAACACGCTTGAACGAGTGGCCGTACCCTCGGTAAATATCCCAGGAGGAGTGCTGCCCAGATTCACACGTTTTTTTTCACCATCAATCTCCTCGAGTCGTGTAAAATCACAGCGGAGAGCGCGCCGGTCTGGGTGCCAAGCCACCATCGATTCTGGGTCTGCCTGGGAGAGGACGCAGCGTGCGGGGTGTAATCCAGCTCTGAGGGGCATTCGGTCTCGACGCTTTCGCCGTCGGGAGGATCGTGCTGGGCTGGTGGCGGCGGTCATAAACTCCTGCCATGTGGCCGCTCTTGAGAGGAGCTGGGATTGCTTCCATCAGGCTGAAGTTGGCAGGGGAAGGGCCCTGGCAGAGCAGTCGCGGTCACGCTTCTGTGTGCTGGGCCCGGCTCGGTTCTGCGTGCCCGGCCCGGCTCGGTTCTGCGTGCCCGGCTCGGCTCGGTTCTGCGTGCCCGGCTCGGCTCGGTTCTGCGTGCCCGGCCCGGCTCGGTTCTGCGTGCCCGGCCCGGCTCGGTTCTGCGTGCCCGGCCCGGCTCGGTTCTGTGTGCCTCGCTCATCTCTGTTCTGCGTGCCTGGCCCGGCTCGGTTCTGCGTGCCCGGCCCGGCTCGGTTCTGCATGCCCGGTTCGTCTCTGTTCTGTGTGCCTCGATTGTCTCTGTTCTGCGTGCCCGGCTCGGCTCGATTCTGCGTGTCTGGCCCGGCTCGGTTCTGCGTGTCTGGCCCGGCTCGGCTTGATTCTGCGTGTCTGGCCCGGCTCGGTTCTGCGTGCCCGGCCCGGCTCGGTTCTGCGTGCCTGGTTCGTCTCTGTTCTGTGTGCCTAGATTGTCTCTGTTCTGTGTGCCTCGCTTGTCTCGGTTCTGCGTGCCCGGCCCGGCTCGGTTCTGCGTGCCCGGCCCGGCTCGGTTCTGCGTGCCCGGCCCGGCTCGGTTCTGTGTGCCTCGCTCATCTCGGTTCTGCGTGCCTGGCCCGTCTCGGTTCTGCGTGCCCTTCCCGGCTCGGTTCTGCGTGCCCGGCCCGGCTCGGTTCTGCGTGCCCGGCCCGCCTCGGTTCTGCGTGCCCTTCCCGGCTCGGTTCTGCGTGCCCTTCCCGGCTCGGTTCTGCGTGCCCGGCCCGGCTCGGTTCTGTGTGCCTCGCTCATCTCGGTTCTGCGTACCTGGCCCGGCTCGGTTCTGTCTGCCTATCTGAAGTAGGTTTCTGTGCCTGGGCCTCCGCTGAGGAGCTGCGAGCTCAGAGTGGTGCAGAGTTTTGAATCGCTCCGGATTGCTCCGTTCCTGCAGGTCGGAGGTGGAGGAGCTGGTTAAGTAGGTAGGCAGTGCCACCGGGCATCTTCTAGCGGAGGGAGTGACGGCGCCGAGTTTGCCGTGTCGGCGTGGAAATTGAGGGCACCTTTCCCGAATTGCGCAATTTAGGTTATGCTCGCGACATGAATAATTTATCTCTCAGAAATGACTTCAAATATTTAATTGGAGATAGGACCTTGGCTTTCCAGCGCTTTGGACATTTTTTCTTTTTTTTATGACGACTCCTATTACTTTTCAGTTTGCTTCCTGTGTGGTGGCTGCGCTGGTGAGGGCCGGCATGCGCTGGTGCGGGCCGGCATGCGCTGGTGAGGGCCGGCAAGTGCTGCTACGGGCCGGCATGCGCTGGTGAGGGCCGGCATGTGCTGGTGAGGGCCGGCATGCGCTGGTGAGGGCCGGCATGCGCTGGTGAGGGCCGGCATGCGCTCGGGGTGCTGTGGGGGAGGCGAGAGGAGACGTGCTTCTGTCGCAGGTCTATGTGCAGCTACACTGCTCTGGAGAGAGAGAGAGGGAGAGAGACTGAGATGGGGAGAGGGAGAAACAGAGAGAGCGATGCTGTGCAGTGTGTAGGAGTCAGGGCCGTATATCTGATGTGTGTGTGCGTGAGTGTGTGTGTGTATGCGTGTGTGTGTGTGTGTGTGTGTGTGTGTGTGGGGTGAAATTTTGTCAACATGTTTGACATCTTTAGTGTGAAGTACACAGGACTGCATCTGAATACCTGTTCTGTGTACTTGAAGGAGTGAAATGGATGTGATCCGCACTGCATTAACCACCTCAAGATAAGAGCGTGAGTTTCCCACCCTGCTAATAAGACGGGGCCATAGGCTGTGTGTGTGCTTGGCAGCGCAGTTCTCAGTTCAGAGTTCATGCGGTCGAACCTCTGCATGGCCCCCTGGCCTATCTTCTGCCTCAGCTGTTGAGGGTCGCAGGCGCTGGCCGCTGAACCAGTGGGGTGAGAGAAGCAGTTTGTTTTTTTTTGTCATGATTGGCCGAGGTTTCGTGTCTGTCACAGGGGGGCGGGCGGGCCATCTGTGAGGGATGCTTTCTGTTGTGTCAGGATGAGGGCCTGTGTTTGTAGTACCCCCCTCAGCGGAGAGGAGAATATCCTTTCTGAACCCGCTCACCCACACAGGGCAGCCGAGGGGAGTGAGGGGGGCGGGGGTCAGTGGTGGCGCTGTTGGGGGCATGCGGGCGTGGGTGGCAGGTCGTGGGGTGGGTCGGGGTTAGGGCTGGAGAGAGACCCGCGGTTAGCCTCAGAGGGACCGCAGGGGATCTCACAGGAGGATTCATGGCCTATCCTTGGCAGTCCTCTCCCAGTCCTCCACAGCATTGTAGGGGTACATAAATACTGAACATGCCAAGCTTGTTTCACCGAGGAGTGGAAAGAAGGAGGGAAAAAAACACTGGCTGTTTCCCATTAATTTTTTTCATGTTTCCACATTAAAAAGATATGCTTGGGGGGGGGGGGGGGGGGGGAGTGCATATTTTAAAAGAGTAAAAATGATAGAATGATTATTGGCCCCAACCACTAGGAGGTCAGCGGAGCTCCTGTGTGGATGGATTAATATTGGTTTGTTTTCTGGTGCTGCCGCAGTGGCTGTCCGCACCTGTGCGGCAGGAGTGCGGGAATGTTAACGGCTCTCATCGGATGCATTGAAGTCTGCCTTTAATTAACAGGAAGTTTAGAATATCTGGCGCTAACGATGCTTCCAGGGCATTTGATAAACTGTTTTCCACGTTTTTTCATTTGCGCTCCCCAGAGGAGGCAACAAAGTCTCTCCTAAAACAAGTCAACCAAGGCCGCCACTAATTTTCTGTGTTTCGTTATAATGTTATTTGGTTTGGGCCTAATTGCTTAAATTCTTCATTTTCTTTTGCGAGTACTGGATATTTTTCATGGGAGGTGAAGCCCCAGGGACAGTGTTCCACCTTTGTCCAGCTGCTGGCAGCTGGCTTGGACAGACAGCCATAATTGCTGGTTTAATTAGCTAATTGGGGCTTGTTTTTCAGTGATGCCTGTTTTATTTTTTTCCTTAATTCTCGGTGGAACTCTCTTAAATGTTCCAGGAAGGCCTGAGGGCGCGTATGTGTGTGGGAGATGCAGAAGAACAGACACTGTTGTGGATTTAGTTCTCAATGTAATACATTCAGTGGATGGCAAAAAATATCTCCTGTGTTAGAAATTACTCTAGTCTGACTGGACCTATAATCCATTGAAGTGTCAGTCATGTTATGCTGTTAATTTTAATAATTTTAAAAGGATGTAATGTTTAAGGGATGTGATATATGTGTGTCCACGTTTGTATGTATGTGTGTAAATGTATGTGTGTGTGTCTGCATATGTATGTATGTGTGTATGTGTTTATGTGCGGGTGTATGTGTGTGCATACGGGTGTGTATGTGTCTGTGTGTGTGGGTGTGTATGTATGTGTGTGTGAGTGTGTGTGTATGTGTATGTGTCAGTGTGTCTGTGTGTGTCAGGGTGTGTGTGTGTGGGTGTGTCTCTGTGTCAGTGTGTGTCAGTATGTCTGTGTGTGTGTGTGTGTGTGTGTGTGTGTGTGTGTGTGTGTCAGTGTGCCTCTGTGTGCCTCTGTGTGTCTCTGTGTGTCTCTGTGTGTGTATGGGTGTGTGTCTGTGTGTGGGTGTGTGTCTCTGTGTGTGTGTGTCAGTGTGTGTGTCAGTGTGTGTGTCAGTGTGTCTCTGTGTCTCTCTGTGTCTCTCTGTGTCTCTGTGTGTGTGTGTGTGTGTGTGTGTGTGTGTGTGTGTGTGTGTGTGTGTGTGTGTCTCTGTGTGTGTCTCTGTGTGTGTGTGTGTGTGTGCCAGGCCTCTGTAGGCAGCGCTGTGTCGTGTCTCTCCCGCCGGGTGGACACGCTCTCTGCAGTCAGAGGGTCGGTGGGCAGAGCCGGCCGAGGGAGAGGCGGCGAGTCAGGAATAGAAAGCTGGCTTCGCTGCCGGGCGGGATTACAGGCTTTACCTGGCATCGCTGCGCTCCTGCAGCTCACTGCCGGGCGATAGGAAACCGTGAGTAGCACCTCCAGAAGAGCCCTGCTCATTTCAGCTGCTTACCCAGATAAAGCTGGAGTCTAACCCAGGGAACATTAAATAACCTCCATGTTCGCTTGTGTATTCATCAATATGTATAAGTATTAAACTGGGTCATGCACATGAGACCTTTAATTCACTTCCTTTCCCTTACAGAATTCTTCATCAGCTTTTTTTTTTTGTGAAAGACATTTGTTTTTCAGTATTGTGTGTCTGTTTTATCCCTCTAATGCTACAGTGGAATTTATAGATAATTCTTACTCTTGATTTTGCATTCAGATGAGGACGACCATATATTCACCCACACCACACACCTGGAGTTCCTCCCCCAGGACAGTGCAAGCGGTGTAGCTCTGATCCTGCAGGCTGTAGTGTTCGCGTCTGGTGCAGCCATCCTGAGTGTAATATAAGGAAGGGCCCTCTGCCAGAGCGGTGGTCAAGTCAAATCCAATACTCACAATAATTCAACATTATTCTGTGGACTATCCAATGAGGCACTGCAGTCACATGTTGTGAGTGTTAGTCTCTGTCGGCTTCGCCGCAAACGTCCAGCGCATGAAGGCGTCTGCACCCGAGTTATTTAGTGTGTTGGTAAACTGTGACTCTAGTAAATGCTGGAGAAATCTTAATGAGATGAGAACAGAAAGGCTGGTCCAGAGAGAGGCAAACCGTAAGAGACAAAGAGGAAGTGGGAGGCTTAACTCACAGAGACGAGAGCGTTAAGCTCAGCCTCGGCTTTATCTGCGGAGACGGGAAGCCAGAGCGTTTGGAGTGGTGTGAAAGTCCCCTCCGCTGGTCTGTGCACTGACTGCCCGCTGCTCAACCGGAGATGACAATGCCACTTCCATTAGGGGCTCCGGACCCCGCGGTGGGGCTTCCAGATAGCCGGTGCCCCCTTCGGTCCTCCAGACAGGGCCTTTACAGCAACGTGAAGCCCCCGCAAGGCAGCCGCGGCGTGAGGGAGGGAAGCAGCCTTTCACCCTGTTAGCGTCAGCACGCTAACGCTCACTGAAAGGACAGCAGCCGCTGCTCCTCGTGGTTATGGAGTGAGCGGAGGTGGGGGGGTTGGGGGGGGGGGCACTCTTGGATTTAATTACATCACGTCCTTAGGTTCCGCTGGCTGTATGTTCATTGTCGGTTCTCTCTCACAGATCCCAAAAGATAATTGCCTTTGACACGTTTAACAGCCCCCCCCCCCCCCCCCAGAGCGTTGTTATTTTTATGATTCTCATAACTCCATTTTACTCCTATTTTGAGGGTTTACTACTCTCTTGTCTTTTTAAACATAAATGTAGGTCACTTTCTTTCGCCAGCTGTGTGCACATTGCCTCCGAATCTCCTTCAGCAGTAACTTGAGAGCGCTGCTTTGTTCTGAGGGTGGAGCCAGAGCGGTGAACCATGGGTAATGAGGGCACTCACGTATTCTCTTAAAAGTAATAAAGTGAGCGCTCAGCAGGAAAGCGTATGATGGCTGGACCAGTGACTCATTTGTCCCGGTCAGTCTCCACCCCCCCCCAAATCTTACCCTCTTTCCTCTCTGTGGTTTTATGCTCCAGGTGGTTGGAATGTTGCTTTCAAGGAGTAGGCCAATGAAATGTGAGCTTAAGATCTTTTTTTCCTGCTGTTTTTGCAGTATGAACATTTCCTGTTTCCAAAGGAAAAGTGTTGTGTTATAGGAGGAGAGTGCAGTGTCTGTCATTTACTCATTCGAACTCAGCTCATTCGAACATATGTCAAACAGTGCTGAGATCACATTCGTCAATTAATATTAATCAGTTATCATTAAATGCATATCACAGGATCAACTAAATCTAATACTGATGATATTATTCCCTTGGATAATACCAATGTACTTGACATTGACATTGTACCCATTATTTTGTTTCGGAGAATATATATCCCTTAGGCCGATGCCGAGCCTCCTGGTGTGCTGAAATCAGGGCGGGCTCCCTGGGTTTGGGAGGGCCGAGTACTGATCCTTGTGGAACCCCTGGAGAGTGTGGGTGAGAACCTGAGACAGAGCCTCTCCATGTGACTCCTTACAAATGGCCCAAGAATTAGGAAGAGCGCCGTCTTAAAGGCGGGTAGCAGGATCGGGTGGGCTGCCATGGTGAACAGGAGAAAGAGAGAGAGAGCACCAAGGCAAAGGTTTTGAGCAACAGAAAGGGTCAGGGGTGGGTTCATCCAAAAGAGGGCTGGACATGGCCGTTTGAACCCAGTGGAAAACGGCAGTGAGGGAGGGATTAAAAGGAGGAGGAGATGGAGAGATCAGGGGGAGGCTTAACAGAGTAATTGGTCTTTTTTTTTAAACTCTTGTTCGAGACTGGGAGTGGGGGGGTGATTCCTGTTCTGTTAAAAGGTTCAGAAGAGCAAGAGAACAGTGGTGAGACCGTAGAGGCCCATTGTAGACGTTAGATTACCGGTCATCCAGTCAGTTCTTCAGTACGCTGCTGAATGATCATAAGACTGGATGAAAACTGTAGAAAACAGACAGGCTACCCAACTGTGATTAAAACAGGGTTTGAAAAATCCATGGCTCTTGTAATTCTCTTGTCTCTCTGTGTTGAGGGACATGGATGACTTTAATTTTGGGAACAAGGGCTGTAATTTTGCTTTGTTTATTGCCGTCGTCCCCACAAAAATCAGTTTTCTTCAGCGACATCTTCATGTTGTGCCAGAGCAATCTGTTGGTTAGCTTGTGTGTCCGCTTTGATGTTGGCCAACTACGGTTACAACAAACCCACAGAGAGCAAAGAAAGCAAAGCCTGAAATTCAGAATGCACTTTACTGCAGTAAACAGCTGTGAATCAGGTGACCCTGTTTCTCCCCTGACCCCGCTGACCGCTTTTAAAAGCATACCTTTCAGAATAATGTCAGCCTGCTACTACGTGCTGCGCGGAACTCCTCTCCCTCGCGCCCCCCACCCTCGGAGCTGCGGCTATCTGAGCTCCCTGTGCTCACTCTACGCGGTCCTGTCAGCACATTAACCTCAATTGGATTTATTTATCCATTTATCCTCTCTCTCTCTTTTCCTCTGTCTGTCTCTCGCACGGTTATTGATGGAACGGTGATGTACACAGAGACGGGGTCAGCAGCATGTAGGCCGCGGCCATTTCGCTTAACTGGTCTGGGGTGAACACGCTGAGCAGAGCAGCTGTGTGTTTTTACCTCTCTGCGGCTTGATTGAAAAGTTTGGGAGAGTTCGTCGTCCCACGCAAGGGCTCTCTCTGCTTTGAGGAGCTCCCGCTCGATGCGGACTCTCCCGCTCGGTGCAGTCAGTGTGGTCTCTCCCGCTCGGCGCGGTCAGTGCGGTCTCTCCCGCTCGGTGCGGTCAGTGCGGTCTCTCCTGCTCGATGCGGACTCTCCCGCTCGGTGCAGTCAGTGTGGTCTCTCCCGCTCGGTGCGGTCAGTGCGGTCTCTCCTGCTCGATGCGGACTCTCCCGCTCGGTGCAGTCAGTGTGGTCTCTCCCGCTCGGTGCGGTCAGTGCGGTCTCTCCCGCTCGGTGCGGTCTCTCCCGCTCGGTGCGGTCAGTGCGGTCTCTCCTGCTCGGTGCGGTCAGTGCAGTCTCTCCCGCTCGGCGCGGTCTCTCCTGCATGGCAGCTGCACTCTGCATGCAGGAAATTCCACGCATGCACGCACCGGCTGCGTGCCCCTGCTCCTGTGCGGAGGGATCAGAGGGTACGGGTGCATCTTGGGGTCATTCCGTGAGGTGAGGAGAGCGGACAGAGCCCCGTGCTGTGAGGGTTCCAGACGCCATCCCCCCGTCCCTCTCCCAGGGCCCCTCCCCCGGGCCTCGTTCAGAGCGGTCATTTATTCACAGGGGTGGAAATACACCCTCTCCCTCCGTCTGGACTTGGATGGCCAGTGGAGAGGGAGAATGGCAGTTGAAATATTTGCGTCTGTTAATATGCTGACAGAGGCTTGGGGGGTGGGGGCAGCCCCTCCGCACCCCCCCTCCGAGCTCGGGCGTCCCGCTGTGAGAACACGCTCGCCGAGCGTGCTGGCATTCGTGCACGTTCATCTGTATGCAGCATGTTTTCCCTTTGTCAGAACCACAATAACACAGACGCCGCTTTGAACAGGGTCCATTGTGCTTCTGCTGTGACAAATTCGATTCTTCAAAGGAGCAATAGAAACAAATGAACGAAAATATAAACCCCCTCCTCTCCCCGCCACCCACCGACGAACCTCGAACCTCTGGGTGGGGGGAGGGCCGGTGCCAGCACCCTGTGGAGCGGGCCACGGCAGGGGGTATTCCTAATGACCCCCTTATTCCTAATGACCCCCTTCAGAGGCTTCTTCCAGGGGTTGTCTTTGTTCCTATCTGCTAGCACCTCTGAAAAACAACACAGTAACAAAAAAAAAACACATTGGATTAAGCCTCATCTGTAGTACGGAGGCCTGTTCACACCTGTCTGTCACCTGGGCTGTGTGTCCCTCCCGGGAGACGGCCTCGCTTTGTTACCGTGGCACCCGACTCAACCGGTGTAGAAGCCTCTGTCTCTCGGCCAATCAGGCGGCACCTTCCCAGCGGTCGGGATGTATCAGTGTCACTGTGAGTGGTGCGAAGCCCCACCCTGGGACTGGCACCTCTGTGGCTGTCCCCCGGGGTGCTGTGCTGTCCTTCTCCTCTCCTCAGCAGGTCAGGGGTGGGTTTGTCTAAAAGATGGCTGAACATGGCTGTTTGAACCCAGCAGGAAAACAGCAGTGAGGGTTGCTCTCCCGTCCCCCTGCTCTCCTCGGGGTTGCTCTCCCGTCCCCCTCCTCTCCTCGGGGTTGCTCTCCCGTCCCCCTCCTCTCCTCGGGGTTGCTCTCCCGTCCTCCTCCTCTCCTCGGGGTTGCTCTCCCGTCCCCCTCCTCTCCTCGGGGTTGCTCTCCCGTCCTCCTCCTCTCCTCGGGCCGTGCTGAGCTTTTCCACTGTCTGTGCGTGCATTTTCATGCATTTTAACAGCGCTTTCTGTAAACAAGGAGTGCTTCAGTCTTCATCCCCGTGTGGGAACGGGCAAGATCTCCGCTTCACGGGCGTGGCACGAGGTGTCTCTGCTTCAGGGGGAGATTAAGCTCCGAAATCTGACGAGGGGTATCGGGTTCGATAATCGCCCTTGGTCGGGTTAGCCTCAGATTCCCCATCCTGGAAGCGGCAGTTTATTTACATTCCAGCATCCTGGGTTTCTGCCTCTCAGCGGGAGACGAGCCTCAGTAACGAGCCCCACTTCCTGCCCCACGGCTGCCGGATGCAGTAACTCTGGGAACGTTTACTAACACAAGCTTCTGTTGGCTTTTATCACCTGCTGCTCTGTACATTTCATTGCATTACATTATTCTCATTTAGTAGATGCTAACCTAACATGTAGGTTACAGTTTTATCCATTTATACAGCTGGATATTTTACTGAGGCAATTGTGGGTTAAGTACCTTGCCCAAGGGTACAGCAGCAGTGCCCCGGTGGGGAATGGAACCAGCAACCCTTGGGTTATGAGTGCTGCTCCTTACCGCTACACCACGCCGCTGCGCTTGTAGGAGCTGGCTTGAGGACGTGTGCTGTTCGTTCCAGCTGCATGCCCTCTCTCATCAGCGTAATCCGTCCCCACGCCCAGGACCTTCACGCTGGCGTACCTCGAAAGAGGCTGGTGAAGGAATCCCTCTCCCTCTCAGATTACGCAAGCCGGAGCTGATAAAGGGCCGGCTTGCAGAACCTCTCAGTGAACCGAGCCCCCCCCCCCACGCCTGTTTTCTGACCTCCTTTTTCTCAGAGGGTAAATAAAGTTGTGATACTGAAATACTGCACTCCCCCCGTGCTGCACACTCGGTTGGAGTGCTCGTGTGAGGAGGGTGAGGAAGCGCTTAGCTTGCCAGCGAGGGCCTCTTTCAGGAATGTCTTTCAGTCTGAATGGCAAAGGGGAGAATGAGACAATGGTGTGTAAATAACAGCAGATAAGTCTTACAAAAGGCCTGCGTGTCGCATCAGTGTAACCTGCTACCCCCAACACCACAGTGTCACAGTCATTACCTCTATGGAGAGCCCAATCCTGGAATGTTCAGTCATTTGCCCTATTGCCGTAGTGACCAGGGGTTAGTGTCCTGTGTCGGGTAAGTCGGAGTGTAGTGCGTGTAGTCGCTGGGGTTTGATGCTTCGTGTGCAACTCAGGCGAGGGGGGGGGGGGGGGGGGGGGGGGGGGGGTGGCAGGCTGTTCCTGTCTGAATAGGCCCCTGCCAGCATGACTCGACATGGCTGTAATTCACTTAATGAAGACCTGACTGGTAATGAGGGGGCCGTCCCGGAGACAGCGGAGCGTCTGCTGAGCTCAGAGTGCGCACTGCTCTGTGTCACTGCTGTGCTGGCTGTGAGGGGCGTCAGGGATTAAGCGGGGGGGGGGGGCGTGATGGGAGTCGGTTAGCACCCGCCGGCCATCGCCGCGCTGGGATGTTCACTTCGATCGATCAGTGGGCGCGGAGCTGACCCTGGGGGCAGGCGCCCCCCCACCTACTGACCCGGTGCCCCCCCCCCCCCGCGCCTGTCCAGACGATGGCTGCGGGGAGCGGCGGGGGTGGGAGGGGTCGATACGCCGCCTCATCTGGAAGCGCAGGGAGGGGGAGGAAGGGGGCGGAGCCAAACACATTCCTGAGCAGTATGTAGGACAGCGAGCGGAGCTGTGGAGGAGGAGGAGGGGGGAGGAAGAGGCAGGGGGAGCAGGAGGCCGGTGGCTGGGAGCCCAGCACACGGCCTCGTTAACAGCCTGCTGCCCGTCGCTGTTTTCCCATGAAACCCCAGCGCTGTGTCCTTCTGCCCCCCCCCCCCCCCCCCCCGCAGTGAGGGATTCACACAGCGATAGCCTCCAACAGACGCTCGCTTTCCGAGGGGTGTCCGCCTTTTGTTCTTGCGAGGTAACAGGAAACACGGGCTCTGTGAAGCGTCAGGGCTGAGGCTTCGATTGCACGGTGTTCTGTCCAGAACTGAAATCTCTGTTCGACCTTGTTGATAGTTGCACATTGATTTTTCTTGGCAGCTCAATAAGCCATATGCACAAATGCTTGCTTGGGCCCGTTTATGAAGGGGAAAATTTTTTTTTTTTTTGTACCTGGAAAGTGTTAGTTGTTTAAACATTGAGAAGCTTTAATGCAGCTCTCCTCCTCTCCTCTGGTTCAGCCTCTTAATTCTTCCACCATGCTTTGCGCTGTGTAATATTCAGACTGACCCCCCCGGTGAGAGCGCTGCCAGCTTTCACTCGGCTGCGGGACTCGGCTTTTCTGTGTGGGATTTCCAGCTCTGTTTGTATCGCTGCTCTGCCCTGCCGTCTCGGTGCCTCCCCCTCCCTCCTCTCCCGTGTCTGGGCGAGTGCTGAGAAATGTCTAATTTATTTGGCTGGCAGTGGCCTGCAGTCCAGGGTGGGGATTATCCCGGGGTATTAGAGTGTTCCTGGAGAAAAGGGCCTTTGTCAGCAGCGAGAAGGAGCTGTGGAAGGGAGGCGGCTTGCTTCCCTCTCCTG
Source organism: Megalops cyprinoides (assembly GCF_013368585.1). Taxonomy (NCBI): domain Eukaryota; kingdom Metazoa; phylum Chordata; class Actinopteri; order Elopiformes; family Megalopidae; genus Megalops; species Megalops cyprinoides. Next base: position 38,396,483 of record NC_050588.1, on the reverse strand, counting down.
GCAGCGTCCCGCACAATGGAGGCTCGGGCGGGATTTGGGGCACCCCGCTGCCACAGTGGGCCACATCTGGGCTTTGGATGGAGTACCTGGAGAGCTCTGGCTGGCAAGATAAGAGCAGCGGCATTGAGCCCCTTGGTACGCATTCCGGCGCGTGGGTGTGCTGTGTGGCAAATCCCCGCTGACTGCTGTTAGCACGGGCGCTCGCAGAACAGGGAAGGTCAAAGGTCACCACTCCCACGGGGTTGATCGCCGGTGCCGGGAACTGTCTGCGGCCCAGGAGTGTATCCAGTGTCAGGACTGGATCACGTGACCTGTAAAGAGTGAGGACGAGCCAGTCTGTACCCATACAGTGTTTGAAGTTGACCTTGAAGTTGAGCTCCTCCCAGTGACTTCACAGACCAATAGGTGATTGTATCTAGGTTGCCACTCTCCATTTTCCGTGGAGACAGGAATTCCATAGCAGGCCACACTCTTACCCTTCTCATGGCTATTAGCACGTGTATTGTTTTGCCTAATCCTTTCAGTATTCTGCTTGGACTCTGCTTCGGGGTGACCTGCTCCTGCTTCTGTGGTGGCTCTCTTCCTCCCCCGCTCTCCGTGACGGTGACGAGCTGGCACTGTAGAGGACCGTGCCGCAAAGGGTCCTCTCCTCTCTCATCGAAATCCCAGGGGCCTGCGGTTTCCGGCTGAGAGTTAATACCTTCAACAGACATTCCCGTCTGTGGCCCCGCACGCAGGAACTTTAATTAGACCCCGCCGCCGCTCGAGTGCGTCTCTCGTTCGGAAAATGGAGGGAAATTAAATGCACAGTGGCTGGCTGTAGAAACCGCCATCTCTCAGTTCCTGCCCCTTTCACCACGGCTTTGTACGCTTTCATCGTTAGTCTGTTTTCTGATGAATTGCAGCAAATGCTTTGTTCAGGAGTGAGCTGTCGTACGTTGAGCCTGAGAGAATTGCCGTGGAAAATGCCTTGCAGTCTGAGAGATGCTGTATTTCAACTCGTCAGTCACACACACACACACACACACACACACACACACACACACACACACACACACACACTCACTCTCTCTCAGTATAATGTGAAAATGACATTGCTGGTGTAACTGAGTGTTAAAACCTTGGGTATGTGGCATGGCAGAAGCAACTGGTACTATAGTTGGACTGTAGTTGTCCAAACGCACCACCAGCGCCAGTTGGGGAAATCCTACAATGGCATAATGACATATAAATGACATCTTCCTTTTTTCCATTCTTAATAAAATCACCTCTTTATCACAGCCCATGAAGCTAGTTTTTCCTTATTTTTTGAGACAAATTGACCCCTTCCTAAAAAGTAGTGGAGTACCCAAATCTTCTGGAGAGAGAGAGAGAGAGAGGGGTTGAGGAGAAGTGGAGAAAGAGATGGAGGGCAGGAGAGAAGCAGAATCAGCAGATTGTTTTTCTCTTCTAAGGAGAAACAGACACAGCAGGTGTTCTCTGGTTCCCACTTTCAGACCCATTTGGTTACAAGAATCACGGTCACAAGAACACTTTCATTGCAACTCAGGAAGGCGGTTTTAAAAAAAGAAACAAAGCACAGAGGGAAAAAAAACAGAACAGAGAGGTATGGGTTATGAGAACGGGGCAAATATTACGTTTCACATCGATAGCTTCCTCTGTTTCCTGCGCTGTCGTCAGTGCTACGGTTACATGGGAAACGTGACGATGTGGCGGCGGGGACCCCGGGCGGGAGCGGGAGCGTCTGCAGGAGACAGGGCAGTGGGGCGCGTGGCCGTGTGGGGGGGCGGCGGGGGGCCGTGGGGTGCAGAGCGTGGCGGGGCGGGGGGCTCGTGCTGGGAGGTGGGCAGGCTGCCAGCCTCGCTCCCTCTCCCGCGGCCCCCGCGGCCGGCCTGTGTGAAGGGCCCTCGACACTCGCTGAATGCGGAGCTTGATAACGTGAGGCGGGGAAGACATGCACAGTGAAGGGCTTAAAGCACAGTGCCGCCGAACAAAAGCGCCGGGATTTAGACCGCTCTCAGATTTACACCCCACCACTGATTTCTAATGCTTTCCTTTTCTCCCCACCCATCTCTCTCCCTCTCTCTCTCTCTGTCTCTCTCTCTCTCCTTTGTGATCAAAATGGAACCTGCTAGATCTAAGCCGTGGGCCCAAAAGGCAGGCGGTTGTGAGTGGCGTGGAAACCAAGGACTGAGGACGGGACGGGAGGTGTTGAGCTTCATTTGTGTGACTTTGATTCGGCAGTCTTGAGACTTCAGTCCCAGGGCCCAATAAGCTAAAAACAAATGAAGTTAAACAAGTTATTTTAGGAGAGTGTAGGGGCCCGAAGCCCTATCGAACAGGTTCCAGCGTTCCTCAGAGAGCAGGGTTGTTGCTGAGGCACTTGTTTTTTAATGTAATTCATGATCTTGTAAAGCACTTGTCTTGTTCTAGTTTAGATTTTAATACTTGTCGCAGTAATTTGTCTGTGGTAATGGTGGCAGCTCTTGATGTGGCTCTCAGTGTTGCTTTGCCCTGTCATGCCGTTACGGTTGTGTTATCTTCAGAATATGGCTGCTCTTGGCCCGGCTTCTTTGGATTGTGTTTTTTTTTTGGTTTGCCAAGATGAGTCATTTTTCCTGACACTCTCATCAGCGAATTCATTCCCGAACGCCCTGACTGCTTAGGACGGTTGGTAAAAACACGCAACGGGGCAAAAAGCACATTTTTTTAAGAGAGCAAGCAGCTGCTGTAGAAAAAAAAAAGAAATAAAATAAAAGTCGAAAACCACGGCGCTGAGTTTCGAATTGCCCTCCCTCTCGCTTTCGGCAGACGCTTGACGCAGCACTAAAAGGACGAATGAAATTTTCTCTCCCCGCAGGTCGGCTCCAACGCAGTTAAGGGTATTCCCGAAAGTCAGCTCTGCCAGATGAATGCAGAGTTTGCTTTCATAGCTGTAGGCAGTTCTCTCCTGGGGCTTACAGGGCAATTCATATCCATTTACAATCCGCGTGTGTCCAAGTCACAGGCTCGGACACGTCTGTGCGGCAATTGCCCAAGTCAAATATGTTTTCACACACGCGTGGACACACACACACACACACACACACACACACACACACACACACACAGGCACAGGCACAGGCACATACACATACACACATATCAATGTGTGCACACAGACATGAGCACATATGTCACCTGCTCTGACTCCTCCAACTTGACCAGTCAAGCTCGGGGACAGGGATTACAGTGCCGGTGTCAGAAGTGTGACACTGTCGTGTTTCCTGGGAGGCACAGGTGAGTGTGAATCTCCCCTGACCCTCCTCTCCCTTTAATCCTGAGATTGAGTGAGTGAGGGAAGGGTGGCGGAGTGTCACAGGGGTTCCACAGGAATCAGCCATTGTCGTTGGAAGAAAAGAAAAGGCAATCGCCTTCCGTCATCGTCGGTGGCGCTTTCCACGCTGGTCTTCCACGGCCCCTGCCGTTCCCACTGGGCTGTTCCGCTGCTGTGTTCCCTCACCTGTGTTGGTTTCTCTCACAGGCATTTGCGATTTCGCCTGTACTGCCGCTCGTGCACCACCCGTGGACCAGCCCAAATCGTGCCGGCAGGGGTAACTGTACCGGTGTGGTTGTGGGTGAGCTTTGGGTTCAGGAGCCGCTTCAGTGGGCCTGACCATGACCCGGCGGAGGGAGGAACGGGGAAGGGGTGACCCTGAGGTTTTTATCACGGCCCATCACCCAATCACAGAACTGCAACCATTCTGGCGGATCAGCTTCCCCTGTATCCGTCTCAATATCTGCCGGTTTGGAACGAAACGACACTTAATACCCGCGCAGTTTAGCCTTCTAAATAGCCGCAAATCAGATAGCTATTTTATTAGTGTCACTGGATGTGCGCTGGCCCCGGGGAAGGGGGCGAGGAGGAGGGAGAGAACGGGGTTCCTGTCCGGGATCGGGTTACCCCACAGGGCCCGGATCCGGTTACCACTAAGAGCAAAACG
>NC_050588.1:38377500-38385000 GCF_013368585.1 Megalops cyprinoides | reverse complement strand
CTGGTGTTCTGGGGACATGTGGCTAAGCCACAGCTGGTCCTTCTGTCTTGCCCTCTGTGGAAACCACATGCTGGTTCAGGGGCAGCAAGAGCACCCTCTGAGATGTGGGGGGGTGGGGGGTTGGAGGGTTGGGTTATGCGGCCTGATTATTTCCAGAATGCCATAAAGTCTCAGCCGTGTCTTTGTCTGGTTTTTAGGTCTTTGTGGTTTTGCCCTCATTAAAAAGAAAAAAATTGGGGATGGGTAAAGCCAAGGGATCTGGAGGTCTGTGAAGGGATAGGTGGCGTGGTCAGGCAGTCACACACACACATACATACACACTTACAGACGGACATACATGCACGCTCACACACACACGCATGCACACACTCTCTCTCCCTGGCAGACGGAGTGTCTGAGCGTAGCTGTGGTGGGGAGGGAGGTGCTGCTGACAGTAACGCAGCAGCAGCAGCGGACAGGAAGCCCACCTGACGCCAGCCGAGCTGCAGCATCAGGCCTTTTCATTCGGGGTGCGGGTGTAATGGTGCGCAGACTCCCCCCTCTCTCTCCTCTGTCTCTCTCTCTGTCTGTCTCTGGAGCTCCCTGAGCTGGAGAGGCTCGGACAGGATCCTCTGCCCCGGAGTTACCCTGCTCTCCTCATGAAAATGAGGAGGGTAACCTCGTTCATATAAATCATGCCACAGCTTCATCTTACCTTTAATTTTGTGTGGTAAATGAGGTTTGTCCATTTTTTATCAGTAACCTATCTGTATGAAATGGAAGCAGTGTGTCTTCGCTGTCTACACCTGTGGGTAGGTCAAGGGAGCGGCACAGTATTGATGTGTGTAACACCGGTCAGCGAGATTTCATCAGAAAGATACGGACGCAGAGGTGTGTGTTGGTGTGTGCGTGCTCTTGCCACCGACAGTCGGCGCTGAAAGGGTTAAGGTCCGGAGGTGGTTGGGAGCGGGGGGGGCTGTTAAGGTGTGCTGGGGGGTGGGGGGGGTTCAGCCGGGTGTTTGGCGCAGATAAGTCGGCCGTCTTTGAAGTGCGGCGGCCGCATGGTAAAGCTGGCTCTCAGCGTCTCCGCCAGACGCTGGGGAATTAATCACCTCGGCAGGCAGATAAGGCTACAAAGTAACAACAGCCTCTGTGCACAAAGGCAGAGCTGCGCACAGCGCCAGCGGAATTTATTACGCGCTGGCTGCCGGCCTCCCCGTGCCCCCCCCCGGCACGCCGCACACTTCCGCCTTCGCGCTCCTTCTCTCTCTCGTTTAGCGGCCCGCGTTCGGACGCCGGAGAGGCTGTAATTCAGCTCATCTCCGCACTCTCTCCCTCAGTCCCGCTGTTTCCGCACGCACTCAGCTGCTCTCCGTCAACGCGCAGTCTCTGCCGCTCTGTCTCTCTCCGCTCCGGTGCCGATGACGAAGCGTCGCTGACTCGCAGATTGCGTTTTGGTACCGCGCTGGTGGCGTTTGCAGCGGTGGGTTTGAACGCGATGCAGCTTCTGCGCTCCGCCCCGGATCCAGGTTGTGGTTTTTAGCAGGCGTGACAGGGCTGTTACCTGGGGGAGGTGCGGTCGGGAACTTCGCTCGTGTTTTGCGGCTGCTGATTTGATCGCGTCAGTCTCGGCCCCTGCCCCCTTTCTGTACTCGGCCCGGGAGGGCGTGGCCCCGGTTCGGCCCGGTTTCCCAGGTTGCCGCGGTCCTGCCTGCGTTTCTTCCCCGCTCCCAGCCTGCTGCAGCTCGGCTCCTCCCTGCTCTGAGGACCTCTCCCCTGTAAAGTGCAGTCTGTATGAGCGAACACGTCCCTGAAAGCCAGTCCGCTGTGTGCCAGAGGCCATTATCACGCATACAGAGAGATAAGGGGGTGTAGAAGTCATCCATCCTGTCCCCCCGACCCCGGGCGCAAGCCTGCGAATTCCCACTAGATGGCGATGGTCTGCAAACCCCCCTGTTTTTGGGGGGGGTTGATGGGGACTGGGTAGGCCTCTCTGCCAGATGCCACTTCATTATCAGCTTGAGGAGCCGTCAAATGGATGCTCAGGTTGGGTCCTGGACTGAAACACACCCGTGTGGGTAAGAGCAAGCTGTGTCAGTCTCACACACACACACACACACACACACACACACACACACACACTCTCTCACTCACACACACACTCATACACACTCACACTCACACACACACACACACACACACACTCACACTCACACAGTGTGTGAGTGACGTTGTTTTTCGGAGACGGCACATCAGAGGGTCTCCCCCAGGCCCGTCACCCTGCCGCTCAGTTATGGCAACTGCGCCCTGGGACCCGGCTTCTCTGGGATTATTTTGGCAGCCGTACACGCCCGTCCCCTCCCTCCGGCCCTGTTTCTCTGCGCCCCTTCCCAGCAGCCTCGGGGGGGGTGTCCCGCTCCTGCCCCTCTCCAGTGGCCTGTGTGCCTCTCTGAGCTCGCAAAACAACGGCAGCTCTCTCTCTTTCCCGCTCGTCCTGTTTTCCTCACCTCTCCTCCACTCTCTCTCCCATCATCCTCAGTTTCATCTCTGGAGACGAAAGCCTCGCGCTCCCAACCCCCCCCCCCCCCCCCCCACAGCGCTTGTGAGAGTGCCGTCCTGTCAGTGCTGGTAGTGCCTTCCTGTGTTCCCGAATCACTAATGCAAGCGTCGACACGGGAAAAAACCTCTTCTGCTACGGAGAGGATTTCAGCTTCCTCGAGTGGAGGGTGGTGGGTGTGGGACATAGAGAGGATGAGAGGCTTTACAGGGACTCCTTCAGCGGAGTGAAGCAGAGCGTACTGTTTCACTGCGCCGGAGTGCTGTGAGCTTCTCTCTGCTGGCCTGTCATTTCAGTGCATCGGGCAGAAGTGATGTCAGGCGTGACTTCCTGTCGTGCGCTGAAATACTGGGATGTCGTTCCTGTGGAAAAAAAGGATTATTTATCCTGCGCTTCTTGTCTGTCCCAGTAAGGGTTATGGAGGGAGGAGGTGCTGGTTTGTGTGTCGTACTGTCTGACCTATATATCGCAACCGGCAGCCAGGGCGTGTGTGTGCATGTGTCTGTGTATGTGTGCCTGTATGTGTGTCTATGAGAGGGAGGGGGAGTGGTGAGAGTATTCATCCATAGTTTTGCATCTACTCAGGGCCCACACACTCTCAGTAGTGTCAGAAAGGGTTTGTTTCACCCCAGAGACAGAGAGAGAGAGGAGGAGGAAGAGGGAGAGATGGGGAGAGACAGGGATAGATGGAGAGAGAGGGTTAGAGAGAGGGAGCAAGAAGGGAAGACGGAGAATAGGATGGGGAGAGAGAGAGGGTGAGAAGGCAGACGGAGTGATAACACTGCTGATTCTGTCACAAAGGCGCTAAGGTTGACTCTCGTGTGTATTTTGTAGCAGATGCCCAAAAAACACCAAACAGAAACCATTTCATGTCAGGAGAGTGAGCGGGTGTTTTTGCCGCTGCCAGAGAGAGCGAGTCTCGCGTGTGTGCAACCCATCGGGTGCAGAGTGGCTCCCCGCCGGTGCCCCACATGCACAGAGAATGTGACCTTATCAAATCCTAATAGCGGCTGATCAAAATTACGAGCTGTACCTGGCGCCGGCTGGGATATCCTGCGGAGATAATGCAAATGATTGCTCGGCCGCATGGAAAACGCCCTCTGCAAACGTCATAAAGCCAGACCGACAGCGCACCCGGCTTAATGAACTGAATTGCCACAGGTTCAGCGAAACATCGCAGTCTTCCGAATGACGCCTCCAGTGCAAACACATAAGCACGCCCAAGGGGTCCTGCTGATGTAAACAACTAAGTAAACATAATTCATTTTTGATGACACAGAACCCCGGATCAGGCAGTACTAGGAAATGCATTCTGAGGGAGACTCTTCGCTCCACGTTAGTGCTCAGTGCTAAAGTGGCTCTGGATGATTGTGATATAGTTTCTTTGATTGGATACAACACTAAAAAAACAACAAAATAAAACAGGAGAGAGGAGTAAACCCTTCTCTGTACAGCGGAGAGACAGGCTCTCCTGGTAGCCGCAGTGACTCAGACGAGCTGGTGTTCGATAGAGCCCCGCCGTGGCTGAATTCTCAGAACCGCAGATGAAGTGTGACGTGACAGAGCTTTCTCCTGCCGTGCTGTTCCAGCAGGTTCATCTTTCTGAGAATGTGAGAGGGCGAGGTAAAAAAGAAAACTGGGCGGCTGGTAGCCGTTAGCTCCTTCGGACGTCGGTAGAAGGTGGCGGCCAGCCATGTTTTTGTGGCTCAGCGGAGGGTGAGGGTGAGGACCATAGTGGAGGCCTGTTTGTACCTTCGCGCTGTGTGTTTGTGTGCGCCTGCTCTGTAACGATGCAGAGTCGGGAGGCAGCTCGGCACCAGGTTCTGCAGCTGCTGTCAGAATGGCTCGCATGTCTGCTGTAACCACACGCTTTGCCCTGCTTCACTGCTGCTGTGGGCCTGTTGTGTCAGAGAGAGAGAGAGACAGAGAGAGAAAGGAGAGCAGATGCAGGGAGATGGAGAGATAGAGAGGAAAAAAGAAATGAAAGAAGATAGGAAGTGGACACAATTCCCTGCAAAGCTCCAGAGACCTGGGGAGTCTGATCTGATATTCCCCGAGACGTGGAGCACTGTGGACGACTCAGCTCCGTCTGCAAGCTGTCAGGAAGAGACCTTTCTGACGGGGGGTAACAGCAACAAAAGCCTGGTCTCTGAGCGTGCCGAGAGCCTCTCCCTGTGCACGAACCTGACCGCCTGCCTCCACCCCACCTCCGCACACACACACACTGTAATTTCCTCTTCGACTGGACACTAAGCTCGTTTGTACAGTGGTCCCTCTCAGGTGAGCAGTCCTCTGCTCAGTGGATCACCCTGTTGCCTGTTTGTGTTATATTTTCATTCCTGAAAGCCTGATGTGCACTGTGAGCTAACTGTGACAGGAGGCAACAATGTTCCTCTGAGGGCCTGAAAAGCTGTATTCAGCGATCGGAGGAGGTAGGTGTATGAATCAGTAAGGTGATATCAGTGATGGGGATGAAAATGCTAACCGTCAGGAATGGGGTGGCTTATCTGACGCAGGGTGTTGGGGGTAGAGGTCGAAGAAGCGTGTGCGACCGGGTGAACGGGTTTGGTTTGCTGAGCAGGAAACGGAAGCGGTCCGGTATCAGATTTGGCTCGTCTCTCTCGGCGTAGACAGCCGCCTCTCTCGCCGACCTTCCCTGCTCCTCCTCCTCCTCCTCCTCCTCACCTTGATCTGAAATGTAATCTCTGTGTCTCGCTGCTTGTAAAAAATAAAAAAAAAAGGGAACGAAAAAATGAAATTTGATTTCTGTCACACTTCTGTCAAGTGCGCAATCTGAGTTAATCATCTCTGTCCGACGCCCGTTAGTGTTTGTAATTAGTTTTACAATAACCTCGGATCTCCGGGAGCGGCCTCTTGCGGGCCAAGGGGGGGAAACGGAAGGCCGATACGTTATCTGCGGTGGAGAGTGTCACTGGCCGCGCTCTCTCTGGTGCCCCCCCCCCCGCGAGGAGACGCAGTCTTTCACCCGTACTGAGTGCAAATAAACTCAGAGTCTATGAAGGGCCGTACAACAAGCCGCTATTGGAATTTTAATGGAATGTCGCCTGAACTCGGTGCTGTTGGCGGTGACCTTTGACCTGTGCGAAGGCGGTTCTGACTCTTTCTGTCCCAGTCAATAGTAGCACTGTGAAGCCCCTCCAGATGTGAGGCAATGGATAGATACCCACAGACGTGGGGGTAGCGGTGTGTGTGTGCGTGCGTGTATGTGTGCGTGTGTGCTTGAGCGTGTGCGTGTGCGTGTGTGCGTGTGTGTCTCTCCGAGACTGGTGGTAGCCCCTGACTGCCTCTGGATCTCATTAATCATCAGGCATGATTGTTCTGAAGCAGACGCGAATCTCCACTTCAATGGGCCGCACATCAAAGCCGGGAATCTGCCGCCTTCATTATGCACAGGGAGACCTAGTTATGTCAACCGCCACCGAGCCCGAGCTGTAGCAGCGGCGGCGGTGGGCCCGGGTGGGGCGGGGGCGAGGTGGTGCTGGGGCGACTGCTGGAATAACCCCCCCCCCCCCCCCCCACTCCCTGTCCGTCAGGGCCACCGAAGATAAAAGGCTGGTGCGAAACGCTCCCAGACTGTCCCCCCTCAGCTTTAAAGCGCCCGGGCTGGAAGGGGCGTGCTGTCTGAGCGTGGATCCGTCACAGGAGTGCTCTGATGGACGCACACGTTCCCCTCCGAGGTGTGGAACAGATGTGGGGCTGATCTGAGACAGCCTCCGTTAGGGAGGGATGTTTATGCGTGTCTGCTGCCCGTGTGAAGCCAGACCTGCGTCTTGGTGCTTTCTTAGCTGGCGGAGGATTTCCGTGTAGCTTACCATTGTTTCAGAGGACCATGGGACAGAGCTGCTACATGGCAGTGATATGCTGTATGGTGCTTTGCGAACACATTGAAAGCGCTTTCACATAATCACTGTTACCAGCTGAATGGTGATCGCTGAATGGCTGTTAAATGCTGCTGACTTTGTTCTCTGAAAAAAATCAGTAATTTATGAGAAAGATTTTCCATTTAATATCTGCCTAATTGGAAATCAGTGATTTTTTTTAGTTCTGTGGAGAAAGTCAATATGTGAAAGTCAATATTTGAAAGTGAGGCTACAGTGAAAGTGTTTGATTGGATATAACCATACGCATCCACGCACGCATGCACACACACACACACACACACACGCACACGCACACGCACACACACGCGTGGGGGTCAGCCCTGTGAGGCTGATGGTTCATCCATGCAGCACTGGCTCTGTGGAAGGGTGCTCTTTGGCACAGGGAGAGCTGATCCCCCATTCGAGGGGAGCGTTGATCCCCTGTTAGAGGGGAGTATTTCCCAGGCGATTCCCTGAGCGCATGACGGCTGTAGTCGATCTCCTGCAGGCCTCCTGTCAAAGGACAGTGTTTGGAGGAGAGAAAGGAGCTGCTCCCAGTGCCAGGGTTCAAGTGCTGGAAGACAGTGTCATGTCCTTCAGGGACCATGGTGGTGTGATGTTTTCATTGAGGTCGGCAGTTGTTCTGGCCTCATATCCAGTCCGTCAGAGGTCACCTGTCAGAAGCAGTGCGTGCACGTGCCACTTGGGTGTGTTTTTTTTTTGTAATGTTTTGGCTTGCTTTTTATGCTTGTTCATATGGAAGCTAGCTTCAAAATGAGTGAAATTTGAAGAAAAGTAAACCATTTAGCGATTCTCGTAGGGGGCTAAATGATTATGCTAATGTTCCCCTGCATCGCACGGCTTCCATTGAACACTTTGTCTCTACCGATGAAGGCTACAGCTCTCAATTTCTAGTTAATTCTAGTTAAGATGGCAGCAATCAATTCTCATAATTGGCGTTTGAGTGTAGTTCAGCAATAATAACTGCGGAAATCGAGGGTTTTATGCGAGGAAATTAGCTGCAGTGCTTTAATGAATGGGGTTTTGTAAACTTTGCGAGAGAGCGCGTCACCCGCGCCCAGC
>NC_050588.1:38295000-38372500 GCF_013368585.1 Megalops cyprinoides | reverse complement strand
TAAATTGCTCTGGATTAGAGCATCTGCTGAATGACAATAATGTAATAATTATGTTCTTGTTGGTTGAGCAGGCTGGTTCATACGCAGGTAGAGGTGAGGATAAACAGTAATAGGCTTGTTTTGTAAGTTAGCAGGAAGCTATTTTCGGGGCCGTTCTTTTTCGGTTACTACTTAAACCCACTTTGTTGTGAATGCAGCGCCTCCCCCGCGTTATTGGCCTCCGTAGCCCCGCCCCCTGAGCTCGCGAGCGCGGTCTCACCCCCGCCGACGTTCGTTTGCGGGGAAATTGGATCTGCGGTGCTGGAGATGGATGCGCTGATGGGCCGGGAGCGCTGTGGCATCTGAGCGCGTTCAGCCGGGCCCCCGTGGCTCTGACAGCCCGCTGGAGCTCAGCGCAGCCCAGACCGAGAGAAAGCAGCCTCTCCTCTCCCCCACACAGCCCTCTGTCTTCATTTCCCCGCTGCTGCCGTGATTACACACGCAGAGAGTCTCTCTTCTGCAGCGGGCTGGAATCGGCCTGTGAGGACTCCTCTGGCCTGTCACTCTGTTCCAAACACCAGACGGTGTTGATGGAATGTTTTCCGTGGAAGTTTTAATTTATGCATTAACGCTGTTGACTAACCCAGTTGTTTGCGTATTGGGATCATTTGTGTGTGGAGGTTGATTGCCCCCTGTGTGGTGTTGCAGGATGTACGCCGTGAACGTAATAGCAATGTGGCGTAGCGGTAAGGAGCAGGACTCGTAACCAGAAGGTTTCTGGTTCGAATCCCCACTGGGGTGCTGTGGTTGTACCCTTGAGCAGGGCACTTAACTCGGAATTGCCTCACTAAATAAGCTGCTGTATAAATGTACATGATTATAACCTGTGTAAGTGGCTCTGGTTAAGAGTGTCTGCTGAATGACAGTGCTGTAATGTGAACGTTTTCCTCTATTTGTTTTTCAGATCCTGGTGAACTCTGTGAGCCCCAGCCTGCCCGCCCTGCTGTATGAGAACGTGCTGGTGAGCGAGGGCAACCCCATCCTCAGAGACCTGCTCTTCAGCCCCGACCAGCAGCACATCTACACCCTCACCGACAAGCAGGTAGGGACTGCTGTTCCCCTCCTCGTCTCCCCTCGCCCCGCCCCACCCCCCTCTCCCTCCTTGCCTCCCTGCTCTCCCCCCTCTCCCTCCTTGCCTCCCCATTTTCCCCCCTCACCCCCGTCGCCCCCCCCTCGCCCTCCTCGAGGGCACCCACCGCCAGTTAATCCAGTCCCCCGCCCCCCTGTGTACTGTGCCACTGAGCTGAACCATAAGCGCAAAGTTCAAGGTCACCTACGCATCATTTCTGAAAAAAAGCACAAAGTACAAACCCAGGGAACAGGCTTAGTCGCCCACACCGAGTGTTCATCAGTCAGGGCCGTCTCCATGGAGTTGCGCTCGGCACTCACTCCGACACAATCACTTCACACTCCAAGATGGGTTCGCTCTCCATGCAGAGGGCTTTTTAAAGCTCTGATTACGCTCCTGGCGTGCCCTTTAACCTTTCGGTGTGGCTCACTGTCTCCTGTCCGGCGGTTGGCTTCTGGGCTGCGTGGTTTGCCGCGGAGGACAGTCGGGCCTGCAGCTAATTACTGCGCATTGCTGTGCATTCTTCCCTCCCTCAGCATGGGTTTAACGGCGTCTGGTCGGGAATCTGAATGAGCCGGTCGCTGTCGTGCCTGTGTGGCTCCGCTCAGTTCCCGCACACCGTCCCCGAGCTCCCGCCTGTCACTGAATAAAGCCGTTACAGGTGTCAGAGTCGGGTTAATGATGCCTCATTACTGCGCATCCGCACACCTTCAATTACTCCTGTCACTCTCTCGCTCGGTGCCCGGCCCCACCTGCCAGGTGCCCCTCTCCCCCTCCCTCTCCCCCTCCTCCCAGCAGCTGCGGGATCGGCTTCGATCGCGCTCGAAAGGAGGTCGGGGGTCAGCGATTTTCCCCCAGCGAGCCGCTTGCCTATGAAGTTGTGTGTGTGATTTTGGCTGGGCCGGTCTGTCTCTGCTGCAGAACCCAGCCTCCTTTCTGGAACCTTCCTTTTGTCTCGGGGTGCGCCGAACAGAGAGGGAGGGTCACCGCCTGTCAGAGCGCAGTTGGATGCGATTGGCCAGCTCTGATCGCGTTGATTCTGCCTGCCCCCACCCTCCCCCACCTTTTCTTTAAAATGAAATAATGAGAGCATAGCTCCTCAGAGGAGAGCATAGCTCCTCAGAGGTGAGCAGGGGGGAAGACTTGCCCCAGTCGTCTCTTAAACCCGTGATGATTAGCAGGAGGAAGGGTGTTCTCTTAGCTCCTCTCCCATCCCCCCCCAAAATCCCTGTATCTGCTGCTCTGCAAGGCCTTGTTCCTTTATATGCTCCTCTGCAAGGTAATTGAACAGCCCCATTCTGAATACGAAGATTTAAGAAGATTTGATTCAGTCAGTAATAACCTCCCCCACCACCACCAATCAGACGCACAAACGCACCCACACACACGCCTGGATTGGTGCATTCACACACAGCCACATGGAATCACACACCTACACGCATGGGCATACTCACACAGTCACACACACACACACACATAAACACACACACACACACTTGCTTTCCTTTCTTGCTAAAGCAAAGCAATGCACAAATTTATGGAATCAGTTAGTTGAGGAGAGATGGGTGGAGATCCTGTCCAAGGCTGTGATTCTGGGTTTAAGCTGAGGGAGCGCTCTAACACTCCTCCGTGTTCGCGGCAAGCCATACCCGGAGCGGGTTACCGCCTGCAGGGGCGTTGGAGACAGGCCCAGCACATGAAGGCGTCAGCTGACATTTCCACTGATGCGTTCCCGGCTAAACCTCCCACCCGAGCCGAGCCGAAGCATAGGGGCCCTGTCGGGAAATTGTCATGTGGAGGCAAATTGAAACAGCTGTCTGATTTATTCTTATTTTAGGTTTCTCATCAGTGTTATCAAATCACCAACCTGTGTTGGTGTATAAAAATAGGATGCTTCTCTTTGTGCATTATAACACTCTTAGATATGCCAGTCAGCGTGTGCATCTGCCCATATAAATATATTCATTGTTGATTTCTGATTCTTGACAGAAAATGGCGTTCAGTTATGAATCCCAGAATTAGAGAGGTGTGAAGACTCTCACATTTTGGCATTTGAGGGCTGCTATTTGCAGTGTCGGGTCAGGATGCTGCGTTATTAAGATGGGCCGTATGGGTTATGAATAACCCCTGTGTCGCTGTGGGCTGGGGAGGTAATGACCGAATATCAGTAGCTGTTTGCTCTCGGATGGTTTGGATGGAAGAACGCGGTCAGCTGTGACGGGCCTCTCCCCGGCGCGGTGCCCCCCTCTTGGGGGGGAGGAACAGCTGCCGGCTCACCCTGGATCCGCGGGATGAGAAATCAAAGGAAAGAAAAGAAAAGGAAGATGAAGAGGAAGAAGAATAGAAGGGGCAGAGTAGGGGGGCTGGCGGTTCAGCTGGCGTGTGCACAGCGATGATGCAGGCCTCCGCCTCTTCCCTGCTTTACCATATACAATCCCAGTCAGTGCTCCTTGCTGCGCTAATTACCGCTGTAAATGTTCATCTCGTCTCACCCGCCATGGATTACAGCCCGTTGTATTCCCTCTTGTATTTAAAAAAAAAAGAAAAGTCTTACAGGAGATGCTTTTGAATATGAGTGTCATTTGTGTAGTGGTGATTGGGGGGGGGGGTCGGGTGCAGTGCCCCCCCACCTCTGGCCCCTGTGGATGGAGGCTTTGGTGTTGTCTGTCTGTCTCTTATTTGGCTGTGGAAATTCTGCTGCTCCATACTGATTGACAGACAGACAGACAGACAGAGAGAGAGAGTGAGAGCTCTGAGCGTTTGCCCTGTGAGCATGTGCTCCTCCCTGACAGCCGGTTATTTGTGTAGGAGCGTCTCGGCCTCGTTCTGCGACCCGCTGGTGACAGATCCTGCGGATCCTATCACACCACAGTACTGGAAAGGCCTGGAAAAGGCCTTCAGCTTCTCAGTAAAGAGAGCAGAGGTGAATGACCCTGCACTGCCCGCTTTGTGAAGCCAACCTTGTAAGCAGAAAGACATGGACAAAGCTTTCATACACATCTGCTCCCAGCACACAAAACATTTCAGAGTCAAAATGGACTCAATGTACTTTCCACAACAAAAAAACACTGTGAAAAACAAGTATATAACAAGCATCATGAAATTGGATAACAAAAAGGAAAGAAATACACAATGGGGAAAAAAACTCGGACTCAGAAACTCGGAACGGTACTGATAACAGCACTGGGATACACACAAGATGATCATGTAAATACGCAGGCGTTTCCACTTAAGCACAGAATCAGATCCATGATGTTATGACAATAGCCTCAATTTGCGGAGAGAGAGAGAGAGAATAAATTGAAGTGCGAATCTCCTCCGTCTGTTCTACATTCCGAGGTCCCTTTGCAGGGAATTGAGACGAGGCAGGAGGCGTGTACTATAATAAGATCCACTGTGCGCCAGGAGCGTTTACGCACACAACGTGCTTTTAGCGCGGTTACTATAGCGTGCTGTACTGTACAGAAACCACACACACACACACACACTCCCTCACACACCACCTTGTACAGATCAGCGATAATCCTCTTTGATCAAAGACAAGTGTCGTTGAATTATGTTAGATCAATGGACCTGTTTTCCAGCGATTGAAGATGCACTGATGTCTGTAGCCTGTAGTTTAATCTCTCTGTACTTTATCTGAATTCTAACAATAGTTTTGTGCTGTAACAGCTTCAGGTCAGCGGTTCCAGTATTGTAACATTAGAGGACAGAAGCTACATCCGCTAAGCTAGCTTGCGCTCTTCTCTGAAATATTGATAATTCATCACATAATGTCTGCTGTGCACACACGCACGCGCGCATACACACACACACTCAGACACGCACGCACACACACACTGACACGCGCGCACACACACACTCAGACACACGCGCACACACAGTCAGACGCACACACACACACTCAGACACGCGCGCACACACCTAGCTTTGGGCAGGAGTGATTGTTATGTAAATGGGAAGCTTGTTGTGGCCAGTGAGGCGAGAGGAAATGTAACGATCCAGACGAATGGGGGGTGGGGGGCACTTTCGTGCTGCTGGACACCCAGGGCATTATAAGTAGGAATTCTGTGGCCTTTCTGCCCCATAACTTCCTCAAATACGAGCCCTGCCCCCCAAGTGCTGCCCTCCTTGTCTAAATAACACAGACAGAGAGACACACATACAGAGACACACACACCCACACACAAGCGTTGCGGGGGATAGTTTTGAACAGTTTGTCCAGGATAAGAGAAACTCGAAGGCTTAAAGCCGCTGGTTAGGCTGGGGGTGGTTTACCCTTGTGTGTGAGTGCTTACAGTCCTCCACAGAGAGACCCTCCCACCAGCCATCTGATGGCTGCCCCCGCACACAGCTCCACACACACTGTGCCAGAGCGCGGACCAAAACAAACACCGGGCTCGTGCTGAACAATGCCTTTATCTTTGCTGAAAAACTCAGTACAAACTACCAGGCAGCAGTCTGCCCATTAATGCTGCAGCTGTGAAGCAGGTTTTTTTAGACTGCCTTTGTTTGCACTGATTTCAGTACTTTCATTTTCATTTCCTCTGAGTGGGGCCCCCCCCCGAATTTGACCGGAAGCCGTTCCCTCTGTACTGGGGTTCTGGCCTTTGTCTTGGACCCTGGTGCAGGCAGCACCCTCAGATCTGATACCCGACCGTTCCCTGAAACGGCCAGCCCGCCAGCCCGCCAGCCCGCCAGCCCGCCAGCCCGCCAGCCCGCCAGCCCGTAGTCATAGGGAAGGACCCAAGTGGTCGAGGGCCTCATCGCTATGCGCAAGAGCGTCTCGGACGCCTCCGGCTGCCGCGATTGGCCCATTTTATTTGCTTTTCTGAGCAATTGCTTTCCCGGCGAAATAGGGGCGCCGAATCGCTCCTGATGAAACCAAATCCCACCTAAACTGGAGAGCAGGGAGGGTGTGTGGGGGGGGGGGGGTGAGGGGGGGCAGGCTGACTTTAATGGAATCCCGCCCGTCTGAAAAGGAGGATGGAAATGCAGCTCGCTTTGAAGATATCGGGGGCCCTCCACCTCTCCTTAAAGACTGCCCCTCCACAGCAGAAGGAGTTAATGGGATGAGATCCTCAGGTCATCCATTCTGAAATGGGGAAGCTTTTTTTCCCTCTCTTTTTTTTTTTTTTTTTTTTTTATTCTGCAGGGAATCCGGTGGAGGTGTGAGGGAGTAAAAGATGGCATTCTCCTTTGAAAGTGACAGGTGCTGAAGGAGATACAGTCAGACGGGGTAATTTGCCGGCGAGGAATGGTTTCTGCGCGCCGTCTTAATCTGGAGGAATCGGCGCGCGTTGTGCCCCCCCCCACCCCTCGTATCCGCGGCGATACGGCGGAGGAATGTACCCAACCTCACGTTTCGTCGATGCTATCGGTCCTTGAGGAAGCTCGGCTGTCACCAGATAGCGGCTCTGCTAGTTTTATTTTTCACGGGCGATTCAAATTGAGGGAGGGGTGCGAAGCATGCGTCGGGATGCGGGACGAGGCGTGACAGCTTGTTCCCGTGATTAGGATTTGCGGGAGAACGAATGGCCTAAACCGGTACGGCATGTCGATTCGGCGTCCGGTTTTTATTTTAAACCTGTCGCCATTTCTCACCGTAATGAATCAATTCCGGTTTTATCCGACGCCCCCGCATTTCGCTCGCAGTCCGCGTCCCTCAGCTTTCTGCCGCTTATAATGAAGATTTTTTCCGGCTGATTATTAGCGGTATTAGCGGTTTGTACCGGGGAAACGGTGATTCAGGCGGACGTGTGAAAAGCAGGGAAAGATGCGCTTTTGCGTCGGCCCTCTCCTCCTCTTTTCCCCCCTCTCTCTGTTGCTGTGATAATGAAAATGCCATCGTAGAGAGCCGTGTTGTGCCTCAGACTTCAGAAACTCCATTTACCAAACTGACAGAGTAATTTACCTTTCCCCATGCTCTCCACCGGTTAATTAAAAGTTCCCGATAGCCCGCCGTACGACTTGGCGCTTGCGGACCGTAGGTCTTCGGAGGACATTAAACCGACGATTTAACCGGGGAATAAAGATTTTTGATTAGCGCATGTCAGATTTACACGCCGCGACCAGACAGCGGGACCCTTCTGCTTCGGGTCTGACGGCGGAAGACGCAGAGAAATCGGTCGACGTTTGAAAACCTCTATGAATAAATTTTACCGGGTATGCAAATCAGAAACGGGCATCGCCTGAATTCTAACCAATCATAGACTGATAATTCGCTTTGCGGATGCCAGTTATTTAAGACGGCTGGAGATTTTATGTCCCCCATTTTTTCACGTCTCCTGCTTATATTGAAGTGTTTTCTCCAGAGCAGTAGAAGGGAACTACATTTCTTAAGGGTTTGGCAGGAGGCCCAGATTCTGAATCTGCCCCCCCACCCCCCCCACACCCGACCATGTTTTCATTCTGCTGTCCCTCTAAACACTTGGCCCTTACAGATGGACTCGGATCCTCATGCAGAGCGCAGGGAATTATCTTGACCTGCACCTGGCTTTTTTGGTTTATGTTATCACTGCTTTGCTTGAACAGCTTTAGCAGGGCTCCTTGGTTGTCAGAGTGTTAGCGTTAGTGTTAGTGTTTTGAAGGAAGCTGGCACGCCTGATGTAGGCCCTCGCAGATCTGAGTATCTGACCAGTCAGGTGTGGCATAATCCACATGTAGAATATTTTGTGTGGCATGTCTCTTCATTGGATTACGATCAGCGGGGTCTGAGGTTGTGGCTGATAATCATTGACACGCAGGATACAGCCCACAGCTCCACATTTACTGAAGATTACAAAAGCCTGCATCAGCAGGAAGAAGCCATCGGCGGTAGAGAGTTAAACAGAGCAGAGAGGACCCTGACCAGAGCATCCTGAAGTCAGCCACCAGGAAGCTGTGCATTCTGGTCACGTGACACGAGGCCTCTGATTGGAAGTTCACAGTTCACTGCACAAAAAAAGAAAAATGTGCCACACTTTAGCGGTAACTCATGCCCTTCACTGAGCGCTGTTCAGCGGAGCACGGCTGAGGAAGGCTTCCTGCCATCCCACCCCCCGGCCTGCCCCGGCAATTACGAGCCTCTGAAGGTCACAGCTCGTGCAGGAGCCGTGGTATTGGGGGGGGGAGTATCATCTCGCCTGAAATCTGATTTACAAGCCGGAAATCTTAATATAGCGGGGAGTGGCGGGGAGAGGAGCCGAGCGACAGGGCCAGAGGGAAATGTGAGGAGTTCATTAGCGTGGCCCTTGCCCCCGTCACCGGATCCCCCTCCCCCCAGGGGCCCCACACCACTGTGGTGTAACCTCTCTGCATGCCAGTTGAGGGGCCGCTCGCCAGAGACCCCCGGGCAGGAGCTGATGGAGGCGGGCGATATGGAGGGGGGTGGGGGTTTGCTCTCAGCAGCTCCCGACACGCCTCGGCCCAGCGGGTTACACGTCCCCCTAATCCTCTATCAGTGAACATATCGAACACATGGTGGTATTGATCCGCTAAGCCTGGCGATCCAGTCAGTTTGCCAGGAGGAGCTGAGGGTTTGATAAAGCAGGAGCCTGAGGGCCTCCCCTCCCCACATGCGCACACACACACACGCACGCACACATGCGCACACACACACACACACACACACACACACACATTCACACAGACACTCACGCACGCACAGTAACAGACGCACACACGCGCACACACACACATTCACACAGACACTCACACATGCACACACATTCACAGAAACGCACACATTCACACAGAC
This sequence comes from Megalops cyprinoides, assembly GCF_013368585.1. NCBI lineage: Eukaryota > Metazoa > Chordata > Actinopteri > Elopiformes > Megalopidae > Megalops > Megalops cyprinoides. The sequence goes on along the minus strand of NC_050588.1, from coordinate 38,363,654 downwards.
ACTCACACACGCACGCACACTCACACACACGCACACACGCACGCTCACACATGCACACACACACGTGTGCACACACACACACACACACACACGTGCACACACACACATTCACACAGGCACACGCACACATGCACATGCACACACGTGCTCGCACACGCACACGCACATCCACACACACACACACACACACACACACACACACACACACACACACACAAATGCATACTCATATGCACGTACACACAAGCACACACACACACACCAAATGTGTGTCAATAGCAGGCACTTCGCCTCATTGACAACACATTCCTTCCTGGTGCCGTTCAGCTCCTTGGCCTCTCAGCCGCCTCCATCCCCAGCGTTCTGTTGCCACGGACGCACATTAAACCGGATTGAGCAGGATGGATGCATGGCGCAGTCATGGCGGCGGGATCGAGCTGGAGGAGCTGTTAAAGGTGGCCTCTAGCCCCGCTGAGAGCTGGCACTGACTGGGGACTGAGGACCGGGGACCGGGGACCGAGGACCGCCCCGCACGGCTGGTTTGGCGCCATCGGAGGCCGGGGAGCCCACGCTGGCCTCGCTCAGAGAGCTCGGTGTATCGCCGCGGTAAAGGGCCCGTGTGAATGCGCGGCGGTTTGGGGCTCCCTTTATTTAATCCCATTGCGCCGGCAGTGAAACTGCACATACTGAAAGCTTTATTACACACAAAGCCGCAGCCCACATTTACAGATCGCCTCCTCGGCTGTTTTTACGGAGCTGATAAAAGTCGACTCTGACGAGAGGGCAGAAACTCTATAGCAGCGGCTCTGTTGTCACCCGTTCAGTTCTTCCTTTTTTTTTTTAAACCCCTTCGCTCAGCTCCACAGAGAGGAGCAGGGAAGGCGGGGTCAGGTTACAGCCTCAGTTTCTTCTGTGAATAATAAGAGGGAAAGTCAACGGGTTTATGGGCGACTCGCCCTCTGTCGAGACTCACACGTGTTGGGTCACCTCTGCTCCTCGACCCTCGGCGGCCCTTCGATCCTGCTGGCGTTGGCGTGACGTCAGGAAGCATATTGAAGGGATTTAAAGCGCGCGGCACCCTTGCACTGTATTCCTTCAGGGTGGGAAGAGTGACGCTTTCAGCGAAGAGCGTCTAGCTGCATGCCTGTTTTATTGTTACATTACATTACAGTCATGCAGCAGATGCTCTTATCCAGGGTAACTTACATAGGTTACCATTTTTACATGTTATCCATTTATACAGCTGGATATTTACTGAGACAATTCTGAGTTGACTACCTTGGCCCAAGGGACCAGCAGCAGTGCCCCAGCGGGGAATCGAACCAGCAACCTTTCAGTTACAAGCCCTGCTCCTTACCACTACGCTACACTGCCACCCAATATTATCGCAATATTAGGAATATTAGGCAGTCATGCTTTTTCTCCTGTGAGCATTCTTTGATATCCCTGTGAGTTTGGTGAGAGCCTCTGCCGCTTTGTCACCTAATAGTTTTGTGCTTTTGTCAAACTTATTTTTTGTCTCTTTCTCCAGACTCTGTGATATATGGAGTAATTTGCCATTTTTTTGTGCCTGGACAATTTTTAAAAAAAAAAAAAAAATGGAGACAAAGAGTAGGAAAAAAATCCCCCTCCCTGATGTTCGTTAGTACCAAATGAAACCTTGTCATTTTTTGGGAGGGTAGAAAGAATAGCCTATCCATCACTGCATTATGTTGTGATAGCATTTCCAATTTCGGTGCAGATTGCAGAGTTTGGGCAATTACAGAGGGGGCCAGTGGACGTCCAGCCAGTCCGCGTTGCCTGTTTGTGAAATGAAATAGTGTGAGAATTATATTTTCTCTCTCTCTTTTCACCATCCCTGTATCCGATTGAGATTCCCCTTCCAAACGAGGGGCCTGCGCGCTGCTGTTATTTATCTTAAAAGATGTGAGATTGAGTCCCTCCCTCGCCCGTCGGGAGATGAATTGCGCTCTCTCTCGGTTGAATAGGCTCGGATGGAAATCGGCTTCCTCATATGAATAGGTGCACCTAATAGCTGTCAGCGGCTTCTCCGGGAAACAGAGCTGTAGGAAGAGGAAGCTGTTGTCATATCCTGTTCGGAGTATTACTTTCTCTATCTACCTGAGGAGATCTGCATCTCCCTCCCACGCCTTTTTAATAACACAGATAATGCGTCGTCGTTCTTGTCGCAGATTAATATTCCGATTTTGATTATGATTATATTTATAATCAGAGGTAATAATGGTTATTAGATTCTCTGGGTAAAGGAGAGTACCGCTGTGTCAGTTGGTGCTTGTGATGTGTGCGGTGATTATGATGATAATGGCTCTTATGCCAGGGGCTCTGATCCTCTTGCTGTGGGGCAGGTCCTGCCTCTGGGAGAATAGGGACTGAGTATGAGCAATCACTGAAGCAGCATGTGGAGCGCTCAGAAGGGACTCAGCAACAGCCCAAATTAGTAGTAACTGTCAGGGATGAACAATGTGTGCCTTGCAGTGGTGAGTGAGTGTTTGGTTTTTGATGGAGCAGAGTCTTCTGAGGTCAGTATGCATTGCAGGTAGAAGGCCGTTCTGTGCGGTTTACTTGATAGGCCGGTGAAGTCAGCAGAGTATATCCCATAGGCTCTGTGTGCATTGATATCCAATGAGTGTCCAGCTTTGGAGGCGGGTAAAGGTCGACTTGTGACCTGGGCCGACCCAGGGTGTCTCTCCGTGTGCCGTGATGTCACCTGACTCCTCCTCCCCACCTCCCTCCTTCCCCTCCTTCCTTTCTCTTTCTTTCATCTCCCTTTCATCCCCCTTTTCTCTCATGTCCTTACAAGGCTTTCAGACCCCACTCCTGTGCATGCCTGCTTACCCGTGTGTGTGCTTGTGTGTGAGGTGTGTGTGCTTGTATGCATATGCGTGTGTAAATATGTGTCTACGTGTGTGTGTATATTGTATAAGTGTGTGTAAATATATATGTGTGTGTGTGTGTGTGTGTGTGTGTGTGTGTGTGTGTGTATGCACGTGCATGTGTGTGTTTGTGTGTGTGCTTGTATTTATATGCGTGTGTAAATATATGTGTCTGTGTGTGCGTGAGTGCGTGTGTGTGTGCATGTGTGTATGTACACGCACCCCTCTGTACTCTCACCGTCCTGCTGTATAATTACCCTCCTCAGGGGGACCATTTGGTGCTCTTTACCTCCACATTAAAAGGATCTTTTCCCACCTTCCCGTTTCCCAGCACATGATTTAGAAGCAGCCTGCAGTCGTAATCTAATACCTGCTTTGTTATTCGCTTTAGAATGGTTCTGAAAAGGGCTCCGTTTCGCCCGCTGATACGGATCAGCCCTGTGGAGCGGGTGGAGGGTTTGGTGCTGCGTGGCGTGGGAGTGCCGAGCTCGGCGCAGTTTCTCACACCGCTGACGTATGAACCGTGCACGGACCCTCCTGCTGTACGGAGGATTTCAGGGAGCCGATATTTCATCCCCACGGTGCACATGCTGCAGAGCGCTCTAAAGCGGCTCTTTCGGTGCAGACGACCGCTTGGCTGCGTCCGGTTTTAGGGCACAGAAGTGCTTTCTGATCTCTGACGCAGACGGTTTTGCCTGATGGCACTGACACAAGTGTGCTCCTCACAGTTCTCCAGTGCCCTGTCAGCTTTCGTGTCACTCAGGTCAAAGGTCAAGGTCAGTGAGGTCCTGTCTCAGTTTTCTGACTTACTGCCTGTGACTCAGCCAACTGTGTATTAGTTTTGCCGCACTTATTTAGCACAGAGCTTGTTCAGGCTGGTCCTCCTAAATATTTTTCAGTTTGTAAGTTATACTGTCAAAGGTCATGGTCACAAAAAGTAGTCTTTTATTATTATTTTCAGTCCCTAGCTCAGACACTTACCCGTGGATTTCAGAAAGATAGATACAGAATTGCTCCCATTACTGTGCGGCAAAACTCTATTGATCCTCAGTCTTAAAAGGTCAAACATAAAGGTCAGAGAGGCTCCTCATGAGTAGGGAGTTTCTTATTACTTTGGTATATACAGTTCTCCTTCAGCGAGCAATATCCATGCCTGCCACTTTCATGAAGATGTTACATAAAATGACCCAGCTCAGTGATGGTAAACATGGACATACTCTACAGTAAATATATTACCTTCGTCTTTCTAAATTACATTTACTGGATGACAGATACGCACACACATACCTGCAGAAAAACACACTCACGCACACACACAATGTCACACACACAGTGTCTCTCACACACACACATTCTGCCGCTGTGGAGCAGTGTGGCGCAGCCCTCATTACAAGCTGCAGGCAGTGAGGGCATCTGTCAATCAGACAGTGGTCACCGTGGTGACCGCCGCAGTGACGGCCCCGTGCGCCGAGCAGCTGCCGCTGAAACAGTCTGAGCCGCTGGCGATCGGTGCGGCCGGTCACGTCAGCACGCACACACACGGGCACACGCAGACACACGCTGAAACGCACACGCAGACACACGCTGAAACGCGCACGCAGCCGTACGCAGACACACGCTGAAACGCGCACGCAGCCGTACGCAGACACACGCTGAAACGCGCACGCAGCCGTACGCAGACACACGCTGAAACGCGCACGCAGCCGTACACTGACACACGCTGAAACGGGCACGCAGCCGTACACTGACACACTCTGAAACGGGCACGCAGCCGTACAGACACACTCTGAAACGCGCACGCAGCCGTACAGACACACGCTGAAACGGGCACGCAGCCGTACAGACACACTCTGAAACGCGCACGCAGCCGTACAGACACACGCTGAAACGGGCACGCAGCCGTACAGACACACGCTGAAACGCGCACGCAGCCGTATGCAGACACACGCTGAAACGGGCACGCAGCCGTACACAGACACACGCTGAAACGCGCACGCAGCCGTACAGACACACGCTGAAACGCTCACGCAGCCGTACAGACACACGCTGAAACGCTCACGCAGCCGTACAGACACACGCTGAAACGGGCACGCAGCCGTACGCAGACACACGCTGAAACGCTCACGCAGCCGTACAGACACACGCTGAAACGCTCACGCAGCCGTACAGACACACGCTGAAACGCTCACGCAGCCGTACAGACACACGCTGAAACGGGCACGCAGCCGTACAGACACACGCTGAAACGCTCACGCAGCCGTACAGACACACGCTGAAACGGGCACGCAGCCGTACAGACACACGCTGAAACGCTCACGCAGCCGTACAGACACACGCTGAAACGGGCACGCAGCCGTACAGACACACGCTGAAACGGGCACGCAGCCGTACAGACACACGCTGAAACGGGCACGCAGACACACGCTGAAACGCGCACGCAGCCGTACACACGCTGGAGCGGTTTTTCCCTCCGGTGGGGCTGCGATGCTGTCTTACATCCTGAATCACAGAGCTGCTTATTCTGGGGGGTCTGAGCAGCGCGGAATGTTCCGGACCGCGTGCATCCGATGGGAGGGTGGCGTGCTGCTGCGTGTGTGAGTGGCAGGCCGAAGCCCGAGGCTATTCTGTGACCAGCCGGTGACTCTGCCAGTCTGTCACCTCCCGACGAGCCCATGAGAGGGGGGGGCGTGGGCGGTTGAGGGACCCGGGCGAGGGGGCGGAGAAAGCTCAACAAGGCAGAGCTGAACACCCTGATTGGCCAAACCGCCGGGAGACTTCACCGGAGCTGAAAATGTGTTAGTCTGTGATGTAAATGGCATTTGCTGGACATGGTGACATGGAGGCGTTTATGCAGAATAGATCATGAGAGTGAGTAACACTGCATAGACCGGGAGCTCCTCTGCGGATGTGGTCAAATCCCCCTGAGCAACATGCATGCATGTTAATGGCTACCTGTGGAACAGCAAGAGGGTGTTATACAGTGTTTCAGTGTTGTATAATGAATACTTTCTCTCCCTCCCTCTCTCTCTCTCTCTCTCTCTCTCTCTCTCTCTCTCCCTGTCTCTCTCTCTCTCCCCCCTCCCTCTCCTCTTCCTCCCCCCTCCCTCCTTCCCCCCCCTCCCTCTCTCTCTCTCTCCCTCCCCCCCTCCTCTCTCCCCCCCCCCCCCCCCTCTCTGTACAGGTCAGCCTGGTGCCAGTGGAGAGCTGTGAGCAGTACACCAGCTGTGGCGAGTGCCTGGGCTCCAGAGATCCCCACTGTGGCTGGTGTATCCTCCACAACGTGTGAGTAAAGCCTCTCTATCACTGTACCCAGATCAGTGCACACCAGCGTGAGAGAGAAACACAATGCGTCTGTAATTATTGACAGTGTGCTTTTATTTCCAATCTGGGTGGGGTTATTTACCCCTGGTTTGAGTGGTAGGATGGATGTCATGTGACACAGACTGCAGCCATTGGCTCAGAAGTGAATGGGAGGAGCCACTTACTGTAAAATGTAGTCTATGCGTCTTATTTTCCTGAGATCTTTGGTGGCCATTAAACAGTGGGAGGGACGTGTTCGTCATCTCAGCTTGGGCTACACTGGGTTTGTAGTACCTGGAGTGACACTGCACCCAGCCTCCAGCAGAAAGCTCTATGCCTGTCTGGCTGACATTGATGGGGGTGGGGGGGGGGGGGGGGGGGGGGGGGCGTAGCGGAGAGCTCAGTTGCTAGGAACTTTCTGAGAGGTTGGGGGAAAAGTGCCGGCAGAGGTACGCTAATTAAAAATTTTGCTGCAAAACATGTTGGAAAATTACTCTATCTATGGGAAAAGTGGAATTAGCATTATTTTAATTGAGGACGTGGAAAGGCTCGGCCGCAATCAAGATCAGCTGGAGCCGGTTTGACTTCCAGCCGCTGCGGTTTGACCTTCTCTTTGCAGAGTGTTCATTTCCAGCTCAATAAAATTTCCATTAATAGAGTGACATGGAGAGGTACTTATTTGAATAGGATGGGCTTCGGCGTTTTTAAAGTGGGTTTTTTTTAGCTAAACGTCAAACGGCGGGTTTCTCTGCCTTTCGGTGGCCCACTTTTTTGCGAGGGATAAAAAACAGGACTTTTTCCAGGTCTCCCTGGCTTTGGGGTGCCTCCCACCAGGAGGTGACAGATGATTGTCTCCTTGTTCGGTGCGGTTCTCGAACGCACGGTCCTGGCAGTAAATAAGGAGACCCCCCCCCCCCCTCAGAGGGATGCCGTGGGGGCCTTTCTGCTGAGCTGGTAAACCCTAAATGAGAGATGAGATAGTTAGCATATTCCACCTTTTATTCCAAGCATGAAACCCCAGATAACGCAGATTCAGCTTATTTTTTAAAGTGGTGGCTGTGGGTGTAGTGTTTCCGGGTGAAAGGTGAATGGTCGGCCCTGTGTGTGGGTTTGTTGTGAAGGTGGTTTCTGTACATGGCTGGTTTTAGATGCAATTCCACTGGGAGGCTGCCATTACATTATCCATACTATTGTCATTTAGCAGATGCCCTTATCCGGGGCAATAGGTGCATAGGTTACAGTAGGGTACGTATTTTCCATATTATGTTGTACATACTATCCATTTATGCAACTGGATATTTACCGAGGCAATTCTGAGTTAAGTACCTTGCCTAAGGGTGAAGCAGCAGTGCCCCAGTGGGGAGCTGAACCAGCAACCTCTGGGTGATGAGCCCTGCTCCTTACCATGATGCAACACTGCTGCCCCCACTGACTCTGTACTGTTAGCATGTGTCTGCTGTAGATCTGGCACTCACGTCCCTCTCTCTCTCTCCCCCCAGCTGCTCTCGGAAGGACCGCTGCGAACGGGCCGGAGAGCCCCAGCGGTTCGCTTCTGACCTGCGGCAGTGCGTCCAGCTCAGCATCCAGCCCCGGAACATCTCCGTCACCATGTCCGAAGTGCAGGTCTGTCTGAGACACAGCCGTTACGTCACTGACCATACAGCCCATCTGTTACATCACTGACACTCCTGACACATCTGTTACACCTCCGTCACCATGTCTGAAGTGCAGGTCTGTCACTCCGTGCACGTCACAGGTCACCCCGCTGACGCGTCTCTGAGACACAGCCGTTACACCACTGACTTATCCATATAACCCGTCTGTTACATCACCGACTCATACGCGTGGCATCTCTGACACATCTGCTACATCTGTGTCACATCCTGCATGTGTCACATCCCTTTTATGTGCGTTACATATGCTTTACGTCTGTCGTGTTTATGACTCATCGTTTGATCTGTGGCTTCCTCTGTCAGTCTGTCACATCAGTGGCATATGTCTGTTTCTCCTGATCCATCACGGCCGAGTGTATCTTAACGTATATCAAATATCTATGTGTTTATGTGTGTGTATATCTTTATATATATACAGTAATCTTATGTATATGTCTTATATCTGTGTGTATTTTGTGTTTGCGTGTTTGTTGTGTGTACACACTGTGTGTGTGTGTGTGTGTGCGCGTGCATGCGTGTATCTTATCTATATATATATTTTACATCTTATATATATTATCTTCACATGTGTTGTGTATATGTGTTTTTGTGTTCGTGACTGCGCGCACACACACACACACACACACACACACACACACACACACACACACACGTTGCCTGTGTGCTGTTAGCGCGTCCTCATTAACCCCGCACGCCCCGTGTTCCCCCAGCTGGTGTTGCAGGCGCGTAACGTCCCGGACCTGTCGGCGGGGGTCAACTGCTCCTTCGGGGACTACGCCGAGAGCGAGGGGCACATCGAGGGGGGGCTCATCTATTGCCTGTCCCCCTCGGCGCGGGACGTCGTCCACATCACCCGCGGCCAAGGTGAGCTCTCCGCACAGGTGACTGCTGGGAAACGGGCCTCATGCCTGCAGCTCCAGTTAGGAATCCGGGCCTGTAAATGAAAGGTTGCGGGTTCGAATCCTGTTAGGTCATGACTGCAACAGCAGTCTCCCAGAGTGCTTAACCTGCATTCCTGCAGTAAGTGTCTGGCTGTAGAAACTGATATGTAAATGCTAGTCTATCCCAGTGACCTCAGATTACCGTGCCTGCAGAGGAAATAAAGAGGAATAATGACACCCCTCTGACAGCCCAAAGCTGAGCCTCTCTCTCCCTCTCAGCCGGCCTGGGTATTGACCGCTGCATCCGCCTGGCGAGACCGCAGAGGTGATCGAAAGAGCTCTTGGTTTTCCGATCGCCTTGAACAACCTTGAGCAAAATATTTGGGTAATATCATTGAGGGGAGCATTGTTAATTAAAGGAGGCTCCCTTTCTCTCACATCCGTTTACCAGACGGCGTGAGACCCCATTAGCCTCCTCCGCAGGGCTCCCCCGGGGGGGGGCAGGGGGTGGGGGGGTGTCAGGGTTCGGATAGCATTGCACATGGCTGTGTATGCTGCGTGTGATTGGCTGAGGATAGCACTGCAACGTGGCTGTGTTTGCTGCATCTGATTGTGCAGTGCAATGCTATCCTCAGCCTGTCTGGTGTATTGATCATTCATCAGCATTAACCACTCAACACGTTCTTGAACAAACAAATATCTCCCCTTCTTAATGATTTTTTTTCCCTTTTACGTTATTATAATAAAAATAACGAACGCACCAGTGTGCCAAGCTTCTACGGCGTTTGTGTCAGTCGATCCTGAGAGGTCACGAGATGAGTGGAGTTACGCCGTGCTGAATCTCTCTCTGCAGGGGACATGCGTGTGGTGAAGCTCTACCTCAAGTCCAAGGAGACGGGGAAGAAGTTCGCCAGCGTGGACTTCGTCTTCTACAACTGTAGCGTCCATCAGTCGTGAGTTGAAGTTTCTGTCCTTTACAGAGCTGTGGAGCGCGATTCGCTGTGTAAATAAGCAGTGAGTTAACCCCGCTGATGAACACGTCCTCACATGTATCGGCCGCTGTGTGCAGAGGCACTGGCTCTGTCCCTGTGGAGCCTGTCTAATGAACACGGCTCTCCTTTGATTGACGTGCTGGGTTGTGTCAATATTAAAGGGCACGGTTGTCACTTACGGGGTTTGTTAAGCTCTGTGTGTCCTGCCCGTGGGTCTGTGGAACCGTGGAGTGAAATTGCCCCCCTCGTCCCAGCTGAATGAGTGTGTGTTCCACACCCTCGCCCTCATTCGGCTGACACACAGTCCGGATCTGGGTTTGTGTGTCTCTGTGCTGGTCACATGGGGCTCCTGCATCTCCCAGCTGGTAGTCCTTGTCAGTGATCTGTCACTCACGGTGATAGCATGTTACAACATCCCTCGCACCTAATGACCCTAATAATGATACTCTATAGGGACCTCCCTCCCCTCTCTAACACTTAATACTCTATAGTCACCCATCTCCCTCCCAAACCACTAATAAACTATGGGGCCATCTCTCCCTCCCTAACAGACTTTATTGTACTATACTAATACTCCATGCTCTACTAATACCCTAATGCTCTATTATACTCCACTAATACTAATACTCCATAGTCTCCTAATAATCCAGAACATGTGATACTGTATAGGGACCCCCTTTCCTCTCCCTAACCCTAATACTGTGTAGGAATATCTGTCCCATTCGCAGCCCTAATACTATATAGGGACCTCTCTCTCCTTCATGTAACCGATACATGAGCTGTGACCACGCCACGCAGAAATGCACTGATCATGGTGAGGGACGGTAGAATGACTAGTGTCTCTAGCCTACAGTAAATATGCAGAGATAGTCGCTGCCCGTCGCAGTGTGTACCCAGTGATACACGTGAGCTGCTTGGTACTCTCGGTGATTTCATAGCAGCCGATGAGATCAGACTCCTAATGTTATTTTCCTAATGTCTGTGCGCTGAAGTCAGTGTGATCCTCCTTTAATATGATGAGTTATGCCCTTTTGGAGGCTAGAGCTCTTTTACTGCGCTCTCTCTCTCTCTCTCTCTCTGTGTGTGTGTGTGTGTGTGTGTGTGTGCATGCGCGTGCACACCATTCTGCGGGGTTGTGTTTGAGTTGATTCTCTCTAAAATGTATTGTTACTGTTTGCTGGGTTCTTCCAATCAGTGTGTTTACAGTACTGTCTGCATGGAAACAGAACATTTACCCGATACTGGGGCATATTAATGATGTCATAAAAAAAAACAGTTTTCGGAATCATTTGTTTGGAACGTTTGTCTGTTTCACTCTTTTCCGGCTGAAGGCATTTTTAATTTAGTACTGCGTGTTCTCTTACACATTAAAGCACCATTGTACTGGCTAACCCATCTGTTTCCCGCTGCCCTGTGTCAGAATGTGTCCGGCTCCGGTGCAGTGCGCTGAGACAGGGGTCTTTCCCACACAGAGTGTCTCTGAGCTCTGATAAGTGGGGCGGCTCTGTTGGGTGGTAGTTAAATGGTGCAGGGATGGACAGAAACCTGCTCTGTTGAAGGCTGCAGTCGTAAACCACCCTCTCTGTGTGGACAGGGTGTACCGTATCTTTCCCTGGTTTTATTTATTTATTTATTTATTTTTTTTTTGAGAGCAGCCCTTGCTGTCCCAGAAAGCGAGATCAGATTTACCGGGAATGCCTAACTCCAGCCCAGGAAAACCCGGGCTGAATCACTGCAGAAAGCCCTCTCTGTTCCAGAGCTTCTCCCCCACACATTATTTATTCAGCTGAACGGCTTGCCCTGCACTTTAAAACGTATAAATTTGCATCGCAACATTAATCTAATTAACAATCGTACTGTTCCATTTATGCTGAGGAAAAAGGGATAAATTGAAACTGAAAATCACTCGGAGCTATGATTATGGCTTAATTAAATACTTCCATGCTTCTTTTTTTCCCCCCGTTTACTGATTCCCCGGCATCTGATTGTGTGCATATGGACGGTCCTCTCATGGACCGGTGTTTAATACATGCAGGAAGAGTCTGGTTTCTTTCTGTTGAAGATCCAGACTCTGGTGATTTGGCTAGAGATATCCTATGCTTTGGCTGATGTTTGACTCTGTGGTCATTTTGTAATGTGTGGGTCATGTGGACCCCAGGAAAACTAGCTTGTTGTAAAGGCGTCAGCTAATGGGGGATCCTTGTCACACAGAAATAAGCTAATAATAAGCTGTTGAGCCCACACACTCGAGTGTGTATAACGCTAACCCTGGCTGGTGGCCTTTCCGTGACAGAGAGGTAAGGACACAGGGGCATGAGAAGTTTTGAGAGACACAGGGACGTAGAGACAGGGTGAGACACAAAAGGGCCGGAGCATATGGGACAGGGGTATTACAGACGACACCATGCCGTGTTAAAGCTGCGGCTTTCCTCGGATCCCCGGAACAAAGCCGGGGAGGATTCGGTGTGTGTGTCTATGATGCCTGTCAGGCTGTGTCCGTCAGGTTCCACAGACCCGGTGCGTTTCAGGACGGCTGTGTCTGTCAGGTTCCACAGACCTGGTGCGTTTCAGGACGGCTGTGTCTGTCAGGTTCCACAGACCCGGCGCGTCGCTGTACGGCTGTGTCCGTCAGGTCCCACAGACCCGGCGTGTTGCTGTACGGCTGTATCCGTCAGGTCCCACAGAGGCGGCATGTTGCCATATGACCGTCAGGTCACGGTCGCCGCGGAGACGGCCGTCCGGTCAGCGCTGGAACCGGCTCCTGTGTTTCCCTGGCGTCGGAGCATGTGCCAGTCCACACTGCCAGGCGGCACGTGCCAAGCGGGTGGACAAAGAGCCTTCTCTTTGAGGGGGGGGGGTCCTCAACTCCACAGTTCATCTGCCAGAGTATTTACATGCATAATAACTGCTGAAGTTCAGGATGAAAGGGGAACCCCCAGAACAGCTGACCGCGGCGTGCCGTGGCAAACACGTTCTTAACGAGGGGATCGTGTGGGCGGGTGAGGAGGAGAGAGAGAGAGGGAGAGAACAAACGAAAGCAGAACGGAGGCCATTGTGTGGGGATAATGTCTCTGCGTCGCCGAGGTTAATGCCTCAACCCCCAGCGCAATCACCATTTTAATATGAAAGGCCGAAGCAAATGCCGCTAAAAGGCCCCATTATGGCGGGATCAGAAGGGATCTGTGAGCAGCGGACACGCCCTCCTCAGCCGTGATGCTCCTCTGAGCTGCTCCCCCTGACTTCAGGCTCCCATCAGAACCTCTGACCAATGGCAGCCTTTACTTTGCGGCCTTTCCCATTGGTGGTTTGGTGGTTTGAGTCGTTCAGCTCTCAGATTATTACATTTCATTATTGGCATGTAGCAGACTTACATCACAATGACAGTTTTTTTTACAATGTTATACATTTATACAGCTGGATATTTACTGAGGCAGTTGTGGGTTAAGTACCTTACCCAAGGGTACAGCAGCAGTGTCCCCCGTGGGGAAGCGAACTGGCAACCTTTTGGTTATGAGTCTTGCTCCTTAACCACCATGCTACAGCGACCCCCAGATCACGGCACACAGTTGTGTTTTTCACATTCTTAATACGCAGAAGGCAGAGATGGCAGCGGGGTGTGTGTGGTGCGTTGGTGTGTAATTTTCCAGCAGCAGGCAGAGGGAAGCTTGGGCTTGTGTCAGACCTCTCTCTCCCTGATGTGGTGGTGAGGATGCGCCTGTTCTGATTTTACGAGGGGGTCTCGCTGACCCACATACCAGCCGGGGCGGATGTCTGTGCTGAACCTCCATCTGCAGCGTGGAGGTGATTTAAAAAGCAGCTGACATGGTTCTCTGATAAAACCCCGTGGAGCGTTTCTGGTTGGACAGACCAAGCATTCAGTTAGCAGCCTTGTGGGGGGTTACTTAATATGTGTGCCTGACAAGTCTTAAATCTTTTTGATTTTTTTTTTTTCCTTTGACCGTAATTTTTCCAGATAAAATGACACACATTGAAGGCTTAAACCAGGTAAACGTGTTCAATGTAGCAGGACAGTAGTTCTGTGTTTGAGAGAATAACCCCTGGTTCCTTTTTAAGACTCATCTTGAAATAGTGCCCTGAATTTTGAGTGCAGTCAGTAAGGCTTGGTTCGACTGACAGCAAAGCGAAGGTCTCCTCTGTCTTCATCTTAATGTCCAGGGGATGAATGTCCAGAGACTGCAGCCAGAGAATATTAATTTACATGCATACAATGGCCCACTGCTCTCCACCCCCTTTCCAACAAAAAAACAAGGGAATCGATATGGGAGGAAATTTATCTGCTATAACAGGGTGTTCATTTCACTTCCTACAACCAGTCTGGGGCCTGTGTGTATGATTCATACATGTCATTGTGATTGAGGAAATATGAATGTAACGGTGAAATAGATTTTTTTTTTTCCCCTGCCATTGCAGCATCTGTGGTCTGTATTGTGTCCGATTTGAGATGGCCCGTGATTAATGGAGCCATTACTGAGGTCATTCTGAGGAAGAGGATGGAGAAGGTTAGGGGCAAAGGCCTACCTCGCACTGCGGATTATTGCAGTGTAATTTAATATTTCGTTCTTCCCAGCTGCCCTGCACCGCAATGATTGTGGCTTCATGTCTGCCATGGTGGCGGAAACAGGGAGTTGTGTCCCATTGACCTTGTGAGTCCATGGGAGAGTGTCAGTAGCCTAGCCATGCTAACCTCCTCCTGACCAGGTACTAATGCTGGATCCAGCTGTATCCTGTGTTCTCCTTGCCTCTCAGATTGAGCTCTTGGTCTGAGCTCAGAGGAGAGATCAGGCAGACCTGAGAAGGCATTAAAATGATGTTTTCCACCTCTGTGATGCATGTCAGTTTTCGCGGACCAACCGGCGCAGTCATTAAATGCGGACAAAATATCTGAATCGGTGCAGTTGTTTCCTGTCTCGACTGACGTGTTCATTTGAGAGGCGCACCGAGAATCTAAAACATTTCGTGATCGTTGGAGGCTGTAGCTCTGCAAACATGTACCTGGAGGACATCCTGTAAATTCCACATCTGAACCTGTATCGACGTTTCCCCTCAGCACATGAAAAGAAATGGGCCAATTAAGAGGGGCAGGTGTGTAATTAAGGGCCTCTGGTCCTTGAGGGCTAAGTGCTGCTCCTATATTTGGTCCAAATGATCGCTAAATGACTTAAATGAACAGATCACCTGTTCAATTGATCCGATATTAATCTAGTTTATAGTCTTTATGGCCTGGATTGTTTAATTTCAGAAAATGAGCAGGGAGGTCCTGAAAGTATCATTTTTAAAAGTCTGATTGTTTTTTGCTCATAAATTTTTTATTACTTTTTAAATTTCTTTCATATTTCTATTTCCTGTATTTCTCATCAGATATTTTGTGTGTGCTTTTGGGTGTGTGCTTTTTTATGTTTCTCCTGTGTGTGTATCAGTGTGTATGTCTGGCTCAGACTTGCTTATGTGTCTTATGGATGTCTGGGATTTTTGGAGCATTGCTGCTGCTGAGTTATTCTTTTGATATTAACTCTGACTCACCGCCATGGGGACCGTTTAACAGCAGTGGGGACCCTTTATCTCTCGTCTGGCAGCATGGAGTGGATGTCACGTTAAGCGGGGTACTCCAGGCAAGAAAGAACATGTGTGCTTCCATCTGCCTCCTCCCTCTCTCGGTTTGGGGGGGGGGCTTATGTGGGAACCCCTTAAAGCCCCTCTCTCTAATGATCCCAGCCGTATGACCCAGAAAAATCCCCCTGGATTCTCTCTCTCTCTTTCCCTTTCTGTTACTCCCCACCCCAGCCTGTCTCCACCACCCCCTCTGAATTCTGATGTAAAAAGGCTGTTAGAATGATGATGGATTTGTAAGGCAGAGGTTTGAGGTGAAAAAGAGAGCCAGAAGAAATGGAGGAGAGTGGTGGGTCAGATGGAGGCGATGTGCCGGGCTAGTACAGAACTGGATTGTTGTGTGCGTTCTGGTCCATTGGCTCACCTGCGCTCTCTCTCTCTCTCTCCCCAGCTGCCTGTCGTGTGTGAACGGCTCCTTCCCCTGCCATTGGTGCAAGTACCGTCACATGTGCACGCAGAACGCCAATGACTGCTCCTTCCAGGAGGGCCGGGTCAACGTGTCAGAGGTCAGTCCTGCGGTCCGGCTGCCGTCAGCTGCCCCTCTCTGCTCCTGCCTTGAGCGTAGCCGCTGAGCGTCATCTGCTAACTCTGCTAACAAACACATGCACACATACACACGCGTCACACACAGACACACACTCGCAGACAGTGATACACTCACAGACACACACACCCAGACACACTCATACATACACACACTTTTACACGCACATACAGTTACACGCACACGCCAGTTGATGTCTCAGGCCCAGCTGGGCGTTTTGTGTTGTCTGTGTAGTGTTGTTGTGTCTGTGTGTGGGGACCTGGGAGAGTATCCGGCAGCAGCTGCTTACAGAACCCTGGGTTTCCAGCGTTTCTACACAGAGAAGGGTGAATGACTATGCAAATTGTGTCTTGTTCTACATATCCAAATGCTACATTAGCATAAAAACTAATATCAATCACATCTCCCACACTCCCTGGGGCCTCCTGTAGAATACCAAGTGAGGGACTGTTACAGAAGAAACAGTTTATCAGCCACCCCCCTCCCCCCACACCCCTCATCACCCCCCCCCCCCCCCCCACTGCACACGTTTGGACTTATTTCTGAAAGTTGAAGTGTAAACGCTCAGCTGGTTCCAGGGACTTCAGGACTGGCCGTATTGAGCTGCCTGGTACAGTGTGTTGTCTTAAGGCCTGTGTCACCCAAACATTTGTTCCTGTTTACAGTTTTGCATGGTTTTCAGAAGGAACAGATTCCTTATCTTCAAAAGCTTTGAAGCACCTTTTTAGTCCTGTTCTGTGGTTCACGCACGCGTGTTGCTAATTGGTGGTGCAGGTATTTTACCTCAATACTTTTATGCGTGACCCCTCGTCTCTGTGCATTGTAGCGCAGGACCCAGCTACACCAGACAGGCTTACCTCTCGCAAATTATGTGGATTAACACTATCAACTGTGTAACCCAGCATTGCGGCTCAAACGGCGTCATTTTTGTCTGCTGGCGTGCTGTGTGACGGAGGGGGGAGTTTTGTCGTTTGTGCCTCCTCCGATCCGTAGGTCACAGCGGAAAGGGTCAGGCAGGTTACAGGATGTGTTCTTTATTCGGCGTAATGCATGGATGATGCATGAAGACGGTGCTAGGAGTCACGCTGTTAGAGACACGCAAACTGGTTTTGGCAGTGCCCTTGGCTGCTGCTGTATTTTGGTTCTTCCAGGTTGGGCTCTTTTGAGACGTGCTGTTCTGTGCCCCTGTTTCATTGCACCACAGCAATGGAGGCTGTTTCACACACGAGCGAACAGATGACTGCTCTTGTATCCGGTATCCTTTAGAATTAGCTGTTCTGAGCCGTGCCGACGTCACTATGATGTAAATGCAACATTTGATATGTGATACATGCAACATTTGACATATGATAAATGCAGCTATTTGCTATTTAATCACCTGGGCACTGACCCAACCTACTGTCATACTGTTGACATTGTGACTTTGCTGTAGGAGTATCTTCTGCTTACTGTGGTATTGCTAACCAGCTGCTGAGGTTAGCCAAATCTCTGGCTTGCCTGTGGTATTGCTAACCAGCTGCTAAGGTTAGCTACTCCTCTGGCCTGCCTGTGGTATTGCTAACCTGCTGCTAAGGTTAGCTACTCCTCAGGCTTGCCTGTGGTATTGCTAACCTGCTGCTAAGGTTAGCTACTCCTCTGGCTTGCCTGTAGTATTGCTAACCAGCTGCTAAGGTTAGCTACTCCTCTGGCTTGCCTGTGGTATTGCTAACCTGCTGCTCAGGTGGGTCAGTGGAAGCTGTGGTCTTGTTCTGCAGAGGGCCTCTGCTTAGACTCATTCATCATCGTGCACCTCGATGGGTTTCCCTTTTGTTCTGGCTTCTGTGCCAGCCAAGCTGAGAGCATCCCCGATGGCCACGGTGGTCCCAGCCTGGTTTCTGCGCCCGGTCTTTCGGCCTGGTGTTTCAGCATCACGCTTCTCTGAAGGCTTTCCACGGAGTAGGGGTCAGACATCTGCTTGGTCATATGACCTGTCTGATTAATTGCTTACCCAGTCAGACTTATGATCAGGAAGCTTAATCTGTAATCTTTTTATGTGTATATTATGTGAAAAATGGGACTTTTTCTACTGGCTTTTCCTGGTCTAGTTTCTCCTCCTGTGCCAGGCTGGTGCGTTTGGTTTTGGCCCGGTGACAGCCGGGGTCTGTTCTGGGCCGTAGAGGGAGGATCAGGGTTCGATGGGCTGTTTCCTTAGTAGTCGTTTGTGGTTGAAATGCAAAGTGATATGGTACAAAGGCTGTGTGGAAGTCCAAGGCACTGCTCCTTCTCTTTCTCTCCCTCTCTCTCTCTCTCTCTCTCTCTCTCTCTCTCTCTCTCTCTCTCCCTCTCTCCCTCTCTTTCTCCCTCCCCCTCTCTTTCTCTCCCTCTCTCTTTCTCCTCCCCTCTCTCTCTCTCTCCCCCTCTCCCCCTCTCTCTCTCTCTCTCTCTCTCCCTCTCCCTCTCTCTCCCTCTCTCTCACTCCCTCTCTCTCTCTCTCTCTCTCTCTCTCTCTCTCCCTATTCCCCCCCTCTCTCTCTCTCTTTCTCTCTCTCTCTCTCTCCCTCTCCCTCTCTCACTCCCTCTCTCTCTCTCTCTCTCTCTCTCTCTCTCCCTATCCCCCCCTCTCTCTCTCTCTCCCCCTCTCCCCCTCTCTCTCTCTCCCTCTCCCTCTCTCACTCCCTCTCTCTCTCTCAGCCTCGGGGTGTGATGTTAGGTTGGACGGTCAGTCGGCTGCCTGCAGTTCACACCACCCGTGCTGAATGTGTCATGAGGGCCTGATATGAACACTCTTGCAACTCTTGTTTCTCCTCTGTCATCACAAGTGTTCTTTTCATGTTTCCCCTGTTTTTTTTCCTGTTACCATGGCAACCTGCTTGTCCACGACAACAAAGAGCTCAATGTCAATATCCCTCCAACTGCAATTGATTGGTAAGGACAACTTCATCCAGGACACCTTGCTGTTGTTTCAGAGAGAAAGCCAGCAATTACTCGGGGAGTGGGGGGGGGGGGTGGGGGGCTCACTTTTTAATATTTATGTGGGAAGGAAAACCAAAAAAAAAAAAAAAAAAAACCCTGTAAGTCACAAAATGTAATGAGTAACATTTACAAATCAAATATGTATAAATCAACATCCGTCTGACAGTCCGTAAACAAAGGAGCACATTAAATCCGACCAGGCAGAAAATTGCCTGAGTAAACCACACTTCAGAAAGCCATCAGGAGAAATAAATAAATCCATACATAAATAAATGATTTTTTCCTCCGTCTGTGAGACGCTGCCGCTCGCACCCGTCTCTGGTTAATCAGGTATTCTAACGCGGGTGCAGCAAGTCAGACCTCGCGAGCGGAGAGTCGGTCTGCTGGAGTCCGCGTCTCAGAGGTGCTCGGATTCTCCCGATCGCCTCCGAATCCTCCCTCTCTGATGGATTTATCCAGTCCGGCCAGCCCTCGCTGTGCCAGGTGGTGGCAGGGATCTCTAAACACTGTGATTTAGGCCAGCGGGGTTCGAGAGTGCTGCCCCCAGTCCCCCCCTCGGCTGGGCGTGTGGGCGGAGCAGGGCAGAAAGGGAGGCGTCCCGCTGCAGGATGGGGTGCAGTCTCCAGGAGCTGACCCTGTAATCGGGAGGTCGTAGGCTCAAACCCCGGATGGGAGGCTGCCTCTCCGCCCCTCGGCACAGTTCTCAGGCCGAGTTACTTTGCTGGAGATCCAGCTGCATGAACGGGCTACAAGGTAAGCTTTACGGCGCGCTAAGGGCACATGCTCAGCAAATGAATCATGTAATGTTCGCAGATCAAATCTGCGGTCTTCGTTTTCAAGCTGTACGGCCCTTCCTGAAGATGCTCTTATTGCCAGCCTTTGTTTGGCCCAAAAATGAACTCCACGTTCAGCATTGTAGAAGATTCTGGAATGCCTGATGTTGAATCATCTGTGTAGAGTACGTGTGTTACACTCTGCTGTGTTTTACGTACTGTTTGTGTGCTTATCAAGGACTCTTATCTTTGGAAACTCACAGAGCTACGTTTTACATACTAAATATGGCAGCAAATAAAAGTAGAACAGGTATGTGCAGATACAGCATATGACAGCGTAATGTTACACACACACACCCAAACAGTGGTTTGTGTTGTGTATATAAGAGGGTGTTTGGAGGCCCTCTGTGTGAGGTTCCCTGTACAACCGCCCCGCTGACGCCCGCTCTGCTGACACTCGCGTCCCCGTACGCCCGCTCCTCCGTACAGCCGCTCCTCCGTACGCCCGCTCTGCCGACACTCGCGTCCCCGTACGCCCGCTCCTCCGTACAACCGCCCCGCTGACGCCCGCTCTGCCGACACTCGCGTCCCCGTACGCCCGCTCCTCCGTACAGCCGCTCCTCCGACACTCGCTTCCCTGTACTCCCGCTCCTCCGTACAGCCGCTCTGCCGACGCCCTCTCCTCCGTACAGCCGCTCTGCCGACGCCCTCTCCTCCGTACAGCCGCTCTGCCGACGCCCTCTCCTCCGTACAGCCGCTCTGCCGACGCCCTCTCCTCCGTACAGCCGCTCTGCCGACGCCCTCTCCTCCGTACAGCCGCTCTGCCGACGCCCGCTTCCCCGTACGCCCGCTTCCCCGTACGCCCGCTCCTCCGTACGCCCGCTCCTCCGTACACCCGCTCTGCCGACGCCCACTCCGCTCACTGTTCACCCTCATCAGGGACCCCGCTCTCTCTCACACCACAGCCAGCCGGCAGCGGAGAAACCGGCTCTCAGCGCCCATCCCGAGGCCTAATTCATAACCATTACGGCCGCTTTTGTTTCAAAGATAATAAAACAATGGTTTCCAGATAGAATTGATCTTATTGACGCTAATTAGACAATGTTTTAAAAGGACAGAGGAAGCCGTGGGTGACGGGTCTCTCTCTCGCGCTCTGGTCTGCCTTTCATTAAGGAGAGCTATGGGAAAAAATGCACGCTCGCTTAAATAAAATATGAGTTCTGTCGAGGGGGGGGGGGGGGAGGGAGGAGAGAGCCAGCCTCCCCATCGCCCCCCCCCCCCCCCCCACACCAGTCCTCGGGGGGACCCACATAATTCTGTTTTTTTAAGCCTGTATTAAGGAAGAACAGAAATCTGTCAGCGTTGGCCTAACTGATTCCAGATGTGGAGAGAGGGAAGGACGGGGAGAGGAGAGTTCTGGCAGGAGCGCTCGGGGACGGCTTTCGGCGGTGACGCAACTTATTTTCCAGGCCTTCTCGCAAGTTTAGGGCGGACGCGGACGCGGGGGCGGGGGGCGGGGGAGGGAGGGGGAAGGGAAATGAAGGCGATGGCCAGCGCGTTGTTGCTTGAGAAGATTGCAGCTGAAATACGGCACACGCTGCTCATTGCCCCCTCGCAGTGCTGCTGTGACAGTCAGGGAACTGCCTCTGAAACCACAGCTTGAACTGATTCAGCAGTGCTGCAGAAAGGGACTGCCTGGCTCATTAATGTGCTCCTGACTTGTTTTTAAGAAGGTAGTGTAATGGGGCAAGGAGCTGGTATCTCTCTGTCAGTCCTTGCAGTCTCTTCCTCCAGTGGGTCACCTCCTCTGCCTGTCGGACAGGCCGTAATGATTTTCCGTGCTCGCACGCACGTCTTGCACGTCCCTCAGGCACGAGCCTCTTCCCTCACATTAGCACGGGTTCTCGTTCCTCCTCTCCTCCTCCTGGCTCCCCCGTAAAACCCCCGTGTTCCTCCTCTCCTCTCTCTGAGCATCGCTGCAGACTGTGATGAGCCTGCATCTCTCAGACTCCAGCGCACGCGGGCTCTGAGCGCCTTCTGTAAGCCACGCCCCCTCTGGCGCACCGAGGAGCTCCGCCCCAGCCGCGCAGGCCCCTGAATCCGCCCCGCGGGGACAGCCAGACGCCCCTGCTGCCAGCCCGTCCAGGGTAACAGCAGCGCGCCGTGGCTTTAATGAATTAATCACTGAATTAATGAATTAACGACGAACGGGGGACCTGACTGAAGTCTCTCACCTTCTGCGTGGGGACGGAGGTCCCCCCTGCTGCGCCTTGAATCGTGTAGCAGGCGGCTGCGCTCTCCTCTCCCGCGGCACGGGCCCCGCGTCAGGATCACAGGCTGTCACTGATCCACGGCTTTAATTATTCAGACTGTATTAAATCTTCATTTCCAGATGCCAGAGAGAGGCTGGGGAGGAACACGGCATCCGGAATGCGGGGGGGGGGGGGGGGGGGGTGCCGGACGGTTTCCCCATCGCGTACCTCGCAAGGAGAAGCATCCACTCTTTCACTGTTTGCCTAATCTCTGCGCATGGCCGGGTGTGTCTGGCGTTCTCCTGTTTCCTGTCCTGGCAGTGCTGTTGCCAGTTTTCTCCCCACATCCTAACACCCGAGGATGTTTACCACACCCAGTGCTGCTTCTGCAGAGACCCTGGACTCTTTCATCATGTCTAAGTTATTGAAAAAATAGCACACATTTACTGCCTTTAGAGTGCCCAAAATGAAAAAAAAAAAACACACAGAAAATGAGATAAGCATCTGTTCAGACAATCTCCCATCATACTCTTTATGAGCTCTTTCTATTAAAACTGACTTTGGAGAGAAATTTGGTTGGGTTTTTTTTTTTTTTGTTCTGAGAGGTTGGCAGTTCTGGCAGTTCTAGTCTCTCCAAGCACATCCTTAAAACTCTCCAGCTGTACTGTTTTGACAGGAGCTGTTTGAAGGAGGACAGTCTGTGTTTTTATCTGTTTATATACCAGTTGTGTAAGATTTTTTTGGTTTGTTTTGTGCAGCTTGGTCAGCAGGCTGACCGTGTCCAAGCAGGGAAGCTGGCATGCTTGAGTGAACGGTGCATTTATGGGGAGGGTGGGAGGGGTCAGGAAGGGGGAGGGGGCGTGTCTAATGGAGCTGACTGACAGCAGCACAAAGGAAGTGCGGGGATTGATATCTGCAGATCTGAGTGTGAAACGCCACCCCGGCCGCCTCCATCTGCCCCCTGTTTCGGGGCGTGGGGGGGTGGGCAGGCACTCCAAATCCCTTTCATGCTTCAAAGGTGCTTTTATTTCACACCGGGGCTCCTCTGGGTGCTGGCTGCTTATTAAGTCACTTCTCTTTGCAAGATTCGGCTCGTGCCAGTCGACGGGCCCCTGGCTTGCCTAATGAGATGCCTCAGCTGTTCCACCAAACTCTCTGCCAAAAATAACATTGTGAGGGAGGGGTAGGAGGAAGGAGAGATCGGGGGGCTTTTAATTTATTTCTCCGGTTCCACTCCCGCACCATTATGGATGGCGGGGCTGACAGGTGTCTCTGAAGATTCCTCCTTGGCTGATATGAGGCTTTTTAGGAACATGCTGGAATCACAACAGGAGTAGCTGGCGAGGCTGACTTCCTTTGCCAGCTGAAACGCTTTTAAAGTACGTTCCTGTGGAATTTATCTCGCAACAGCGCTGCTCCAGTTACCTTAGTTAAGAAGACAGAAAACCTTTTTTTTTTTCTCAGATGAATTCTTCCTTCTGTCATTGTTACACGTGATTTTTAATATTAATGTATTAATGTACAGTTAATATGTTTCTGGAAAAAAGTAATTCAAAATTGTAACCTATGTAAATCTGGATAAATGTCTGCTAAATGCCAATAATGTCAGTAAATGTAAAATTGAACCTGAAGTTCAAAGCTTATCGGTTGGACTCACTATGTGCATGTGAAGAAGGTGTCCTTCACCAGCTGATTGGAGAATGGTGTCCCCGCATTACATTACATTACACCACATTGCATTGCATTACATTACATTCATTCGGTAGATGCTCTTATCCAGAGCAACATCCAGCACAAAAGAACAGAAGTGTATCCATGTCAAACCAGGCTAACAAGACTCCATGCATGAACATTGTTACTGAGTGCTTTCTAATACACAGTGCAGGGGGCCAAAGAAATGGAATACACGTTACAGTTAAACATCTGGAGTGCTATAAGTAACCGCTACAGTCCAGGGTTTTTAATGGACATGCTCTTGGTTTGAGCCCCTGGAGGGGCGGTGGGGGGACTGAGAAATGGAAGGGGACAGGATTCCGGGCATGAAGGGCCGCTGACAGGAGGACTTCACTGAGGGATGTTATTTTGAAACCTCTCAAACCAGTTAATGCATATGAATGTTCCCAATTGCTCCCTCACCCTGGCTAGAGGAGAAGGAGGCAGTGAAGGATGGTCCGCTCTCTCTCCGGATAGGCAGATAGACCCTGGCTGTTCCTCTCCTCACGGCAGAGACGGAGCAGGCCTGTCCTGCCCGTGCAGTGGAGGCTTCATCTCTGTGCGTGTGCCTTGCTTTTTGTCTGATGATTCCCTGTTTGTGCTGGACTTGGAGATTATTCACAGTCTCATTCGGTGTTTTGTATGTGTGTGTGTCTGTGTGTGTGTCTGTTTGTGTGCGTGCGTGTTTGTGTGTGAGTGTGTGTGTCTGTCTGTGTTTTTCCCCCTTGTTTAAATTTGCATTATCGGCCGTTGGGTAAATGTGGGACGGACCGGTCGTAACAGCCGGTGCGTGCAGACAGCCTGCTGGTTATGGATTCGTAACGCGTGGTGCGTCTGTGTCTGACAGCTCTCTGCAGAGCTCCGCCTAAGCCTCAGAGTTGGAGTGCTCATTTGAATATTTTCGGGTTTTTTATCTTGTGAATCTCGCTCTTCCCGGTGAATGTGCTTGACTCGTGTTAAAAGGTGTTCTGCTCACCTGTGAGGCTGGCGAATCTGATTTTTCCACAGATGCTCGATGCTCAGGGAAGATAGCAGCAAGGCTCAAAGTGAGGGGATGAAGGGAGATATGGAGAAGTATGATTTATGATAATGCGGACCCGCCTCTTTGTGTTTGGTGGCACTTGATGCAACCTAAGGGAGTTACCAATGCTGTTATGAAAATAAAAATTCTGGCATAAAATAATTTTTCTTCTTCTCCGTCCTCTTCCTCGTCTTCTAATACTATTATTACTATTAATACTATAATTTTGTTTTTTGCTGAGCATACTCTTCCTCTTCATCTTGTCGTAGTGTATCTTGGGAAAGTCCGATCGGCTCATGTCAAACTGACAAAGCTATAAATGATGTCAGCAGGAGGAGGCACCTGCAGTCGGCCTTGTGTCCTCTCTCCTTCCTGTCTGAACCAGCCAGCCGGCCCTCCCTGGCCCCAGGGTTTCCTCCTTCGATAGGCCCCCTTTCTCTGTGAGCTTTGATCGGACGTCACCTGCCCAGCTGTCACCCGGTGTAAGCCGATTCATCACCCGCGACCTCTGACCTTCCCCCTGCGCTCGCGGCCGGTTTGGCACCGCGGATGGTGCGGCCGCAGCGTGCGGCGTGTCGCACCGCTGGCTGCCTCGCGGCCGGGCCCGCGTCGGCGCGAGGGTACCGTTAGCGTGTCAGAGAGCAGCAGCTGCCGCTGCCGCCGCAGACGAGAGGCGGCGGCCTTCTCCTGAGCGCTGGCTCGGCTGCGCTGTTTGCGACGTGCTCCTGTCAGAGCGTCGGGACTGCAAATCCCACGATGCCCCGCCTCCCGTCGGGGGGGGGGGGGCGACACAACAGCAGTCATTTGCTAGCCGAGAGGGTTTGTAGCTGAAGGCGGCATTTGAAGAAAACAAACACGGAGAAACCAAGCAGAGGCAGCTGGGCTCTGTGATGGGGGAGTGTTGGACTCCCTCCACACACTGCAGTGAGAGTGTTTATCTGTCTGTACTCTGTTTCGCTTCCAGCTTGTTTGTGTTCGGAGAGAGCTGTGGATTTTTGGTCGTTTTGGACTTGGCTTCGGTTGTTTGTATTTTCAGGGATGACTGGCTGTTAAAAAAAAAAAGAAAAAGAAAAAGAAAAACCTAGCTTGGTCAGGTTACCCAAAGTAATGACTTTCAAGTCTTAAAGAAAAATAAAATGTATTTTTGGCATAATTAGAGTGTGTGAACTCCGCTCCTCACGGTATAGCCGCTCTGCTGGTCTCCATCGTGCGTCTGGGGCTCTGCTTTCAGTCTCCTTGTGCTGTAAACATCTCTTTAAAAGCGCCTCTTTCCCAGGAACTCCCACCGGGGGTTTGTGGCTTCTGAAGAAATGCTGACCCATCCTCTGTGGGGCGGCCCGAAAGCCTCTCTTAGTGAGAACCTGGCCTCACCTCAACCCTGCCTCAGCGGAGGCCCCGGGAGATTTCTGGAAGCAATAACCCCAATTGCCAGCTCTTGAAAGGCGTGTTTTTTTTTCTCCTTTTTTTCCTTCAAAAGAAAAGAAAAAGCCAGAGAAACTTCAAAAGAATCCCATTGCTAAAATATTGTTTCATTGTTGTCTGCGGTTTGTAGTAAAAAGCCGTCCACCCGTTCTGACACCTGTCGGGGCTTTTGATGGTGTGATTCCTCCGTCAGTCGGCCTTTGTCATCTCTCTCTCCGAGTCTCAGAGGTCTCCACTCAGGCTGATGGGAGATGGGATAGCAGGTCTTCAGAGGAAGGTGTTCTGGTCGTTCTCTGAGCGGTCAGGGATGATGCACAGAACCTGTGGTTCAGACCGATGGTGTCACATCCGAGGAAGGTTTGGCAGGGAGACGCAGTGCTGAGACCCAGGATCTGGTTCTTCAGAATCCGAGAGACAGGAGCTGGTGGGCCCACGCCTTCCTCAGACAGGTGCTTGGCTGGTTCTGTGTTTTTGCGGTCCGTTTCGTGAGCCTCCTGCACAGGTGCGACTTCAGATCCAGCGAAGCGTTTCAGAACCGGACAGCCGTCTGGCAGTCCTTTGCATTCCTGATCACAATAGTTTCTCTCTTATCAAGCCCGGCTGGTTGCTTGGCTTGGTTGCTGGGCTGGCAGTCCAGGCAACAGAAGAATCACATTCTTTTTTCCCCCTCAACTCCTAAATCCAGTAGTGCATATACTGAAGGTGAATCCTGGGACCGCGTCTCTCTCTCTCTCTCTCTCTCTCTCTCTCTCTCTCTCACACTCACACACACACACACACACACACACACACACACACACACAGCCTGCCCCTGCTGGTCGAAGGTGGTATTACACCCTGAGAGCAGCGCTGACACTGTCTGCCCGGTGGTGATGGAGACAGATTGGGGGAGGCCAGGGGGAGCGCTGAGCGGGACGGCTGCCATCATTGAAGCGCACGCCTCATTGCTCTCTGCTGCACCGCGGCCCACGGGTGGACGGGGTGGAGTTTGAGACCCGCCACCGCTAGATGCAAACATGTGAGCCTGGACATGAAACTGCATTGTCATCAGACAGCATCTCCAAAGATGAAATTAGCACAGTATGTTACTGTAAGCTGTGTGTCCTAAGAAGCTATGCTGAAATCCAACTCTGATTCAGCCATAGAAACAGGAAGTCACATGTCCGATCTGACTCAGCATAGTGCTAGGCTTAGCGTCACATCACAGTAATGTTATCTGAGCTTTTGCCCTATCAGTGGAAAAGTGTATACCATACCTTCAGAGCTGGCAGAATCTAATTTAGTGCTTTCTGTTTAGAGTTGGTTGATATTATGTTTATTTTTTCTTGTTCTGTCTTCATTACAAGCTCAAGGCAATTAATTAACTTTGTTGTCAATTATATGAGGTTTGTCCTCTTCCCATTGTTTGTGATAATTGATCTCCATTTTAATCCCTCAAAGTGATAATTTGTTCTCTGCGCTCATTCACTCACTTTGCACAATGGCAGGAGAATAGATATTTCTCACTTTCATTATGTCTGATGTTTCCCCTCTTCAGATTGCAATACCAGTTCATTACCTGCACATAATCTAATCTAACCAAAACAAAGAAACAAATCAAGTCAAAGTTTTGTAGTATCTTTGGCTCTTTATAGTTTTACTGTTCTTTTATAACACAGAGAACTGCCTTTGATGACACATCCGTGAATGCATCATAAAGCATTCGGTACAGCCTCATAACAACCATGCATAAAACTTAAATTATGCATAATGTCATCATCTGAAACACATTTGACGTGAAGATGAAGCCTGATTCAGGTTTGCATACATACCATGTAGACATAAAGCATGCGTGGTCATTTAGCACTGGTTCTTAAAACTATTCCATAACAGTAGTTAAGTATGCACAATGATGTGATGCTTTAAAATTGAAATTTTAGCAAGTAGCAAGTTGCATAGCTGACTATGAGTTATTGGTCAAATCATCATAATCTTGTAGTGAACACAACTGTGACATTTTTGGTTGCCTTTGGTTGACTAGGTCTAATATGAATTGCTTTTATATAGGTCTTATAAAAACATACATATATGTAACGCGAACTATATAGATACTATTATATAGGTATGATCATGTAACTGTTACAGAGCATGGAAAATTTATCCTGAGAAGTGTTTATAAAGGTGTTATATGTCTACATAGGACGAGTAACACGCAGTTGTGACCAAAAGGAAGTGTATCTGAATATAAGCGATGTGTTGGTTGGCCTCAGACAGGGCATATCAATTTCTGCCTTTGTCTTTTGTATGCCTGCCGAGTCCCTACAGCTGAGACACAATCAAACCTTCCTGCTTGTGATAAATCACAGGTATGAAACAGTCGGTATGAGAGGCGGCGAGGCCTGGCTGATACACATCAGCGCGGAGAATTTCAGCACGCAGTGTTTGTTCAGCAAAACAGCGGTGAGAGCGATCGAGAGGGGTATTAATGAGGGCAAGGCGATCCGTGGCAATTAAATTTGCAGCACAAAGGAACACAGCGTTGTCACAGAGAGCCGCGCTCGTTCACCAGCTCGGTGTATTTGTTTATATCGGGGCTCTCATTATTTGTCACAGTAAGCTTCGGTCTCTCTGTGGAGCTGTGTGCGCCGCTGACCTGGGATCAGTTTTAACTGGCAGGGAAGTCTCACAGCCCTGCTGCTTATGGGAGATGGAGTTCAGAGCTGTGTTAGCCCCTGACATCACACTCCCACCAGCCAATCAGTGTAGAGGCTCAGTGTTCTGCCCCATCAGCCCCATCGTGGCCATGTTTCCCCCCATGGACCCCCCCCCCATGTGCTGATTAGTTTGGGCTTGCTTTGAGGGCAGGCTGCTGTGGGAAAGATGGCGTGGGCTCAGCAGTTCAGTGGGGTGAAGCCTGAGGAAACATTATCACTGTGCTGCAGGTGACCTGTTGCAGTCTGGCCCTGGAAACACCAACTACCTCTGCTTAAAAAAAGGCGTGTCAGTCAGCTGTTTCTAATGCCTTATGGCATCACTTATAGTCGCAGTGATTCACACAATAGAGCTGTATAGCAAGTATGGCAGTAATGATTCAGCGTCTGTACGGCTATATGCCCAACCCTGTTGAACACAGTTTCTGTTAGTCGCCCTGGACAAGAGCGTCTGCTAGATGAATAAATGTAAGGAGTCCCTTCACACGCAGACGCACAAGCGCACAGTAGAGTCTCGCGGAGGGCGGGGAAAACACAGGTGTTTGTGTCTGCAGTGCATTCGCTTATGAGGCAAACTGCTGCAGCAGCCAGTGAGAACTGGGGGGAGGACAGTCGTCCAGCCCAAAGACAGAGCTGTCTCTGACCGAGGGTTCCGACGAGCGGGTGGGGCGGGTGAGGAATGGTGGGACGTGGGTTCAGCGATCCTGCATATGCTTTATTCTGCACTTCTCACTTTCCTTTTGCCCCTTAACGCCCAGATTTCAGCATGCAGCGGTACAGAGGCGATGCCTGACAGCCGAGCTCTCTCTGGATGATGCAAATCCACATCTGTGTCTCATTTCTGATGCTCTTACAGGGCCCCAGTTATGCTGAATAACATCCTTTGTGTTCACATCATCAAAATAACCCTAAACTTCTCTCTCCCTCACCCCCCCCCATGCAGGACTGTCCCCAGATCCTGCCCTCCACGCAGATCTACATCCCTGTGGGCGTGACCAAGCCCATCACCCTGTCGGCCCGGAACCTTCCGCAGCCCCAGTCTGGCCAGCGGAACTATGAGTGCATCTTCCACATCCAGGGCACGGTACACAGTGTCACCGCCCTGCGCTTCAACAGCTCCAGCATCCAGTGTCAGAAGACCACGGTGAGTGCCTAAACCCCCCCCCCCCCCCCCAAACACACGCACCTCCGCCCCGCCCCGCCTGCCCCGCCCTGGGGGCCCTGTCCTGCCAGGGGGCGGTGTCTGTGCGCTGCCTCGGGTCCCACACAGGCCACGCCGATGTTAGCAGGCACGGCTTCAGCTTAGATGCACAGTGCAGCACCCGCTGTAGCTGAAGCTGTAGATCTAGCTGAGATACAAGATACCGTGCTTAGCTGTTTGGCTGAGCTCAGATAAGGCTCTGCTGTGTTAGCGGACATGGGTGTGGACTTGCAGCTCGCATGCAGGAATCGTCTGTGTGCTTTTCACCGCAGTGTGAGGATGGAGAGTTAGGAAATGGGTGTTCTGTTTGCTCAGATAACAAAGGTGTGGATGCCTGAAAGAGCTGGAGTGTACTGCGTTACTGAGTGATTACAGTCCCTTAATTTCCTTTCCTGTGCGAGTCCTCAGATCGCGGAAAGACCCGAATTCAATGTGCTTTTTCTGTTTGGACTGAGGTTTAAAAAAAAAAAAAAAAAACACAGCCAAAAATTGTTATTGCAGCGATTTTGAAAGGAAGGGCTTGGATGGCTTGTTTTTCTCAGCGCCTGCTCACCACATCCCGATGCAGATAATATCTGCCTTCATCTCCTTGCCTGTTTGGAAGGAAACTTGCCTCTCAGTGCCATGTGGATGAGAGTGAAAACGGGAAAAAAAGAGGAAAGAGAACATTCTCTTCCTCCTTTTGAGTTTCTCCTGAGCACTGCGTCACCCTCTCCCGGGCCCGGTCACGGCGGGAGAATCCTGCTATCCAAGCTGATGCTCCCGCAGCCCATGATTGGCCAGAGCTCTATCCTGCAGGCCGGGATTGGCCAGAGCACTCTCCCGCAGCCCGCGATTGGCCAGAGCTCTCAGGGTTCGCCGCGGGGTCTCTGTCTGCAGGTTCCATTTCTGGGATAAGTACCTCTCTCAAGGGTACAGCAGCAGTGCCCCAGCTGGGAGTTGAACCTGCTCCTTACCACTACACTACACTGCCACCCCTTTCCTCTTGTTCATTTCCTCTTCCTGTTTCCCCTCTCTGCCCACCTCACCCCCCCATGGTCGCCTGTTGGATTCCCTGATTCGGTTGCAGGTCCGGCCTCTGATTGGCCATCCCTCTTTACACCAGCATCCTTTCTTTCCCTCTCCCCATCCAGTCAAACATTTCCTGTCCCCAGCCGCGGCAGTTTGTCAGACAGCCTTTGTCACATTCGGAAGTTTAAAGGCTCATTTTCCGCAGCGTGTACGAGCGGAGACTGCGTTCCGGGACCCGGTGTGTCGGTACGGCGCGGACGTGAGCGAGCTCTTAGTGCCGTTACTCACCTCCGCCTGAATGGGCGAGTGCGTAACGCGCCTCAACACAGCGGTTGTTACGCCGCACGGCGTGTGTGGCAGCCGCTGGATGGCATGTTTGGCAGCCGCCAGACGGCGTCTTTGGCGGCCGCCTGCCGCCACCCCGTGGTCTTCATCGATGAACGCTGTGGAGCACTGAGCTCCGCCGAGAGGGAGCTAATTACACAGGGACAGCGGCGTCTCGCCAAAGAAGCACTTATTGACTGCCGTTGCGGCCATTTCAAATAAACAGCGATGAGACTCGGACTCTGTGCGTTTTCTCCATCTGTTATCAATAGCAGAGGCGGTGGCTTTATCACTGAGGGGTATAGGCTTCACAGTTAGCCTTAGTTTGAAGCCATAGCATGAGCGTAGCATAAAATCCCCACTGTAGAGTCGCAGTGAAGGTGATACATTATGGTATTTATGTGTTTAGCATTAAGAACAACCATTGTGTGCAAATTGTGTACAGTCCTATCCATTTATACTGCTGGGTATATATGCAAGCAGTGTAGCAGTACCACAGCATTGCTGTAAGATGTAGACTAAGTCAAGTTCTTGACCTCTTCTCATTGCTGTTTTGTAATGGTTTTGTATGGGTCGTCCCACGTGAGATGGGACCAACTTTGGCAAAACCCTCAGGAGTTACTTACCAATATTTGCACAATATTTTTCACCAATATCGTGAATAATTTTTGAAATATGGGTAACTGAAGCCTTCTCTGCCTCCCCATTCTTTGGTTAAGATGTTGGAAGTTTTTTTTTTTTTTTTTTAACGCAAGATGCATCCATGTCATAAAATCCCCCGCTTTGCCCTCGGGCATTATTGGCCTTTGAGGTTTGTTGGGAATTTATTTACATTAGTTTATCAAATGAGGTCCCGGCTAAAGCCCTTTTCATTTCACACTCCTTCACGCTGATTCGTGCTCCCTGCTGTCCGTCTCCCTGTGTGGTGCTTTAGCTGATACGGCCCACAGTAAAGGTCTTCTCCACGGTGCACCAATCAGACAATGGCTGAAAGCACTGAAGTGCTGAAACGCACAGGGAAATGCAGCACAAACAGCTGTTTGATCACCCGATTAGCTGTGAACGACGGTGTTTCGGTAGAGCAAAGCCTCCGGTCTTTTCCTCAGTGGTGTTTGGGGTCGTGTTTTCAGAGGTTCAGGGGGAGACCTGCTTATCTAACAGGCTGAATATACTCTGATATGCGCTGCGCTGGGAGATCATAAGATGGTTAATTGATATTGGATTTAAAAAAAAGAAAGATGTAGGGGGGAAGAAAAGACTGATGAGTGTGTGGAGAGAGGGACAGCGAGGAGAGCTTCCTGCTAATCGATTGAATAAACAAGAGGGTGGTAATCCAGACTTTAGCCCACTCTGAACTCCGGTGTGCGGCCGGTGTATTGTTCAGTGTATTACCCACCAGCCAGGTCTCAATGGGGGGGAGAGAGAAGGAGAGAGAGGCTGCATTCATCTGTCTGTTTACCCTGTGGAGAAGGGCTGCATCCGAGACAGTCTCTCTCCCCCTCTCTCTCTACATGCAATGGGCTGAGCTCTTTCCAGCTCTGTATGTGTATGTGTGAGTGAGTCAGTGTGCATACATGTGTTAGACAGCACACCAGTAAGGAGACGCAGCACCCAGCGCAATGCCTCGCAAAAGGCTAGCTTACTCGTCAGCTGGGCTGGGTTGGCTGGCTGTTCAGTAACGCATCCACGGCCAGCCGATGTTAGTCAGCCGTTTGCATAAACAGGGAGAAGCTGAGTTAAATCTGCACTTTTGCTCAGGAAGCACTGGGCTCTCGCCATGTGAGTATATGCAGACACTGCGCCTTCAGAGACCCGCGGTGTAGCCAGTCAGAAGATACCCCGGTCCTTGAGAGAAAACAAACGAGCATGCAGATGGAGTCTTAGACCCACAGCGTACCCGAGACCCCCGCTGCCTCCGTACTGGAGTGAGATGTCTTTATCACAGAGTGCCACGAGGCGGTCCGCTAGCCTGATCCCCTCAGAAAGGAAGAGAGGGGCCAGGACTCTCTCCCTGTGCCAGAGAGCGGTGTAATTAGGCCCGTTTTCTCCCGAAGAGCCCGGCACCGAAACGTGCCTGCATTGTTCTGCTTAGAGTGGCTGCCCAGATGTGGGGGGTGGAGGGGGGGCGGGGGAGATTAGGGGCGCTGCTCAGGAATGCTTTGGCTGGATATTCTGGCAGCTTTGTCCTGGGACGCGTGGGAGACGCGGTGAGGAATTTTGTGCGATTCAGTCTGCAGCGAGATTAAACAGCCAGATAAAAGTGGGCCAGCGCTGGCTTTCAGTCTTGTCGAGTGTCATGCTAACAATTCAACATGGCGTTACGTCACATGACAGGCAAGACAAACCACAAAACTACATATTATGTTACATTACTGTCATTTAGCAGATGCTCTTATCCACAGTGATTTACACAGGTTACAGTTTTTAGATGTTACCCATTTGTACAGCTGGATATTTACTGAGGCGTTTCTGGATAAAGTAACTTTCCCAAGGTACAGCAAGTGGATACAGCAGCAGTGCCCCAGCGGGGAATTGAACCAGAAAACCTTTAGGTTTTCGAGCCACTATACTACACTGTTGCCCCTTCTGCCACTGCTCCCCATGACCACACGTTCGGGGATCGCCTCCCAGCCAGACCCACTTATTTGATTATTTGATCTGACGGGACCCATACGTGTCCTTTCCCTGTAGTCTTGCGTTGCTTTATGGAGAGAACCGTGGTCAGAAATGAGTGGAGTAGTGGGTGCAGTGGCCTGTGGCTCCAGGTGGGGGCGCTGTGCTTTTGCAACAGGGGCGGACGCTGGCTTCGTGATCTGCAGCGCCGGGCCGATGGGCCCGGTTTCGTTTGGGAGGAAGCAGTACAGTACCACACAGTCCCTGGCACCCGCCTAAGACAGTGGAATGAGGAGGGACAGATAATATCGCAGCCGGCTCTACACCATTACCTCCACGCTGATAAATGGCCAGCATCCTCCATCACCCTCTTCCCCTCACTTCCAGAAGGAGAAGAAAGAAAAAAAAACAGGAACGAGGAAGAAGGGAAGGGAAAAAACCCTTGTCCAGAATCTTGCGCATCTATCTTGGCGGCAGCTGTTTTTAAACCCAAACGGAGGAGTATCAGGAGAGCTTGATGGGATCCAATTAAAGCGGCCGCAGATAAAATGATGATGAATTGCAGTCGGGCGCGAGTTAGACGGCCCACTCGCATCACCGCCTGTCCCTGGACCCCGGAGGAGAGAGGGGGGAGAGGGAGAAGAGCGGGAAGAGCTGAGGTCATCGAATAAGAGGAGAAATTGAGGACGTGGCTGCAGCCGGTGGTGGCGGGGGCTGGGGGGGTGCAGAGAGAGACGGCGGTGGTGGCCGAATCGGCCCTGCCCGCAGGGAGGTGGCGATTACCTGCTGCTCGGGTCTGATGGTGTCAAGCTCTCCTGCCGCGCGGCTCTTACCCCACAGGTCCCGGCTCAGTGAGAGAGGCGTCTGCGTTTTACCTGAGATTGTTTATTTTACCTCGTTCGCGGTGCCCAGCGTTTGAAGGTGCCCCATCAGAAATCCATTTTCCTGACCCCAGACGCCCTCTCAAACACAGCTTAGTTTCTACGGATGTGTTTTTGGGTCATTTTTTGTGGTCATGTGTTATTTGCCGTTTGGCATCGCTCGGGCAGTTATGGCTGAGGGTCCTTCAGAGGTCCCCCTTCGGATGGAGTATAGAGCTGCAGTGGGTGTGGCTCTCTCTCCAGCCCGCAGACAGGGGGCACGTCTCACAGGGGTGACCTTTGACCCTCGCGGTGCAGATACAGCCTATTTTCTGGCGTGCATGGTTGCTCCTGTGCACATCTGAGCAGCCCGGTAACACCATTGTTTAGTGAAGAGCAATGGTGGCCGATGGCTTCCATATGGGCGGTAAAACGCACTGACGCCCATTAAGACGCAGACAGTGATGGCGGTTGGCTGCAGCTCTGCCCGCCAGCGGCACCGCAGACCGGTGTAATTAGCTGTAAACACACCTCCACCACGGCGGTTTCCTTTTAAAGACGCGCGGCCTCTTCAGGGCTCCAGTGAGGAGCTGTTAATTGGACGGGTCTGTGTGGGCCCTACGTTTGAATACATTACACAGCTTCCCTGTCTGCCGCAGAGGTAGGGTCCAGCAATTCGCTCTGAGGAGGGGGCGAGGGACTGCTGAGAGGATAGCAGTGGAACCCCCCCCCCCCCCCCCCCCCCCGCCCACGGGCCCCCGCTCCTGACAGGTGAGGTGCAGCTCTGTTCCCACGCGCTGTCCCGGCTAAATAAGGATTAATTGCGACCGGGCTATCAGCATATGGCAGCCTCTCTACCCCCTCTCACCCCCCCACCCCCCACCCCCCCGGCTCGGCCGTAAAAAAACACCTCTCGTCAGGTTTATGTAAATTTCCCCCGTGGTTCGCACTCTAATTAGCTGGGATCATGTGCAAAGCTAAAAGACGACAAGTTGTCAGAAGGAGTTAGGAGAGAGGGGGAGAGCAGTCTCTCGCTTGCTGTGCGGTGGTCAAACAGCCCCCCCCCACCCCCTCCAAAATATTAGCCTGCAGTGTCGGGTAGGGAGCGGTAGCAGTGCAGTTTGCAAGAGGCTAGAGTTTTTTCCCTTCTATTTTCATGTGTTTTTTTCATCTCTAAATGGCCTCAGATAATCCCTTAACTGGCCTTTAGTAATGGAATCCTCTTCAGATCCTGCTGAATTCCCTCCCGTAATTCCAGAATGCAACACGTTGTGACCAGACGTTAATTCAATCCCTTCTGACCGTCCGCATTAATCCCGTGTAGGATTACTGGATGGTCCTGAATTGTGTGTGTGTGTGTGTGTGTGTGTGTGTGTGTGTGGTGCGTGCATGTGTGTGTATCTGTGTGTCTATCTGTGTGTGTGTGTGTGTGTGTATCTGTGTGTCTATCTGTGTGTGTGTGTGTGTGTGTCAGTATGTTGTGCTCATGCTTGTCTCTGCAGTTCATGGATAGTATCGCCCTAGCTGAGTGAAATGGAAGAGCCTTTGCTCCGCTTTGCTGCAGCGCAGCTGGTCACGCACCAGCCTCCGAGGTCGCTGCCTGGCTCTGTTTACAGTTGCCGTCAGCTTTTTGTCAGGGCCTCAGATCCGGCAGTGGCAGTATATTAGATTTCAAACAGGAAGCAAACATCACCAGAGTTCTGGTAATCAGCAGTGTATGGCCTGAGCACGTAGTATTCATCTCCATAAACAGGCCTACATCAAAGCTTTCAGATGCAGCTGAACGTAAATGTGTCTCTGTCAGAAATCTGTTTTTCAGTCTCAGGGAGGCACGATGTGCGAGCCGCCGTGAATTTGCCCTGAAAGATGAGAAAGATGTGCCGTTATGGGATGTAATGGGTGTTTGAGGAGATGAAAGAAGCGCGCTGGAAGCGTTACCTGTAACGTGCGGCACACCTGAACTGCTGTCACCGTGAACACGTCAGCAAGCGCTTCGAGCTGGGGGTGGAGTGGGACGCTGAGCGGGGAATGCTAGCCCCCGGCGAGGGTCTATTTTTGGGGTGCGCGCTCAGCTATGCTTTCAAAATGACTAATTATGTGCGTGTGACCCACACAGACGGCGTTCTTTCCCCCCAGTTTCTCCTC
The DNA here is from genome assembly GCF_013368585.1 of Megalops cyprinoides. Lineage (NCBI taxonomy): Eukaryota > Metazoa > Chordata > Actinopteri > Elopiformes > Megalopidae > Megalops > Megalops cyprinoides. The sequence continues at coordinate 38,326,765 of NC_050588.1, read as the reverse complement.
TGTTTCCCCCAGAACAGCAGCTGGCCCGTTTTGTGAGCATCGGCACTTTTCCGCCGGAGACTCTCTGGATCTTTTTCTGCTTCGCTCACGTCCTCCCGCTCCTCCTTGATGTATAGCGCTGTCAGTGCGAGCGGCGGAGGAATCTGGAGCGCTCTCTCCCTCCGCATGTTTAATTAATCCTTTCCAGGATCCCGGTTATTTGTTTATTTATGCCGTTTTCCCTGGAGGGATCGCTCCGCGTTTTCACGCCGCTAATTTGCGCGGCGCTGACGTCTCTGCCGGGTGGGGGGAGGTAGGGGGAGGTAGGGGGAGGTGGGAGGAGGTGGGTCATGGCCCTGGGCCGGTCCTGCTTCCTCCTCTCCTGTGTAAATAACCTTTGTGTCAGGTGGGCCTCGGTGCCATTTTAAACACGTTGCCTTTGGACGTTAGACGGCAGCGGTTAGCGGCGTGAGCCTGTCCGAAACGACAGACGTAAACCGGAGAGGAGCTGAGAGCGTACAGCTGCGCTGTACAGTGTGGAGGCAGCGCTGAGCTGTCCTGACAGGGCATTTATCAAAGAGCCATCACGTTCCGAGCCGCAGTATCCGATCCAAGCTCTGGATTTCAGCCTCTTTCCACCCATCATTGGAAATGCAGCTTGTCTCTCTCCATGTGTATACGGAGTCGGTGCGGTGGGTCCGCTCTGTGTAAAACTAGCCTAAGGAGAGGAAGAAGGTCTGCTGACCTACTGTCTACTTCAGGGCTCTGCTAAAGCAAGGCCTTCTGAACCACTGACCCAGAGGCAGCTGCAGCAGCAGAACCAGCTCAGACCGAATCAGGTTCCTACACTCTCCAACGCTGAGGAGCAGAACCTGGGTCTTAAACAGTGTCTTCAGATACAGAAAGTGAAAGACAGAGCAGCCGAAGTTGCTTTAATAGCAGGGCTTATGAAGCACTTTGAAGAACTGACCGCCCACAGCAAAATTAGCATTATCAATATTATTTGCATTATTATCGCTGTTGTCATCTGACTGTGTTTATTTCTTTATTGATTTAGCTGACACCCTCATCCTGAGCTGTGGTGTCTGAAAGGCAACAGCCAATTCTGGCATTCAGGCTGGTTATTAATTTACCCCAGATGTGGAAACTTTTGATGGTTCAGTGGAAGTAGTTTGCCGACGCAAGGCTAAATTTCAGCTGTTCTTTTCATCTTGTGCATTTGGGATTGAAAAGCGTTACATGGAAACCATAACACAGCCTCTGGGTCCAGAGAACTTCGCCTTTGTGCTTCTATCCTTTGCTTAAGTAGAGATATTTAAGTAGAGATGTCCTTTGCTTACAGATATTAGTGTAGTATATTAGTAATATACTACCAATATTATACTAAAGTATTACTTGATAGAGATATATTATATTGATATTAATATATAAGTATAGAAATATTATTATATTATTGAGATATTGTTATATCCACGACACAGTAAAAGAAACTCTGGAGTGTGTCTGTGTGTGCCGTGATGTGTCACGGTAGGTTTTTTGTGGGCGGTTCTTTCTCGTCCGTGTGGAAGAGGAGGAATAGGTGAGATGTCCCTGGAAGCCCTCTCTGGTGTCCCGGGATCTCCACCCTCTTGCCTTGGAGTTGGGGACAAACAGCTGCAAACACGGCCGACAGGAACCGGTTTCCAGGGGGAGGCGTTGACGGGGTACTCGCTTCATCAGCTGACTTCCTGTGGACAGCGGCTGATTTCTAGATTGCACTAACGAGGCGCCGCTGCAAATGCTAATGAGCTAATCTGATAAATAATATTTACTTCACAGGAACTGGGCTGTGTGCGCGCAGTGCAGGCTGTGTACGGGCTGAATTCCCCAGTGGGCTGAGATCCAAAGGCTTTTCCTTGCAGACAGGCCTGTGCTGCGTAACTCGCTTTCAGAGAGCAGGCAAACGGGTGTAATGAGTGAAATCTGCATAAGCATGCCTTTCTCTGCTTCTCTCTGCTTTCCAAGAGGCGAAAAATAAAGATTCAGCACAGAGGGAGGGAGGGAGAACATGAATTAGGTCAGCAGTGGTTTGTTGCTCACCTCTTGGTTTACTTGGAGCTGTGTGTGTGTGTGTGTGTGTGTGTGTGTACACTGTTGTCTCTTCAGAGTAAAAAGTATAGGTTGTCTCTCCCTGGCTGGTAGCGTTTTCAAAAGAGCACCTCTGATGAGCTTATCAAATTATTTTTATCCAAATTGTTGCGTTTTTTAAGTACTTATATCGTTTGTGAAAATTCAAAAGGGACTGAGTTGAAAGAGTGCAGCGATGTTGCGGGCCTCCATCGCCCCGGCGACAGCAGGATCTGTGGCGGGGGTGTGGAGCCGCAGAGCGAACGGCGGAGCGTCTCGGTGTCGCTGCTGTGTGACAGTAATCACCTGAATTAGTCATGAGCAGGTTTGTATGATGAGGAAACACAGGGTCCCGTAGCATCGCTGCTGTTGTAACCCGGGCATTCACACTGCCCCCTTTAAAGTTTAATCACGGTGGGAGGCGGTGAGGATCGTGAGACGTGTGAGAGTTTGAGGCCTCGCCCATCGCACACCAGCCCACAGGTCGCGAAAGATGCCTCGCTGGAGTCTGAGAGGGGTGGGAGGGGTGGTGTCTGACGAGCGGTGAGTGTGAGGAAGCATGAAGAGTATGCGCCTGTATCGTCTGCGCTCACAGTAAGCTGTCAGCCCCCCCCGGAGTGGCCGGGATCCGGCCCCCGCCCTCCTCAGGGCATGCTGCAAGATGTGGTGGTTCCCAGGCTTGCTGGGTGGTCTCTCTGGGGGGGTGGGGGGCTGAGTGCATGTGCTGGAAAACAGAAGACATTTGTTTACAATGGACTGATGTGAGAGGAACAGAGATGCATGCAGGGAGGTTTGGGAATGAAGAAGGACAGATGTGTGTGTGTGTGTGTGTGCACGCACGAGTATGTGTGTGTGTGTGTGTGGGGGTATGTGCGTGCGTGTGTGTGTGTTTGTGGGTATGTACATGCGTGTGTGTGTGTTTGTGGGTATGCGCGTGCGTGTGTACACTCTTTACGCCTGAGCATGCCCAGACACGCCCAACCCCACCCCCCCCCCCCCCCCTCCTCCAGCGCTGAAGGGGTTACAGCAGCGGGAAGGGTGGTGGGGGCCCGGGTCCAGGCTGCTAATAAATGTTAGGACAGCTCTGGCTGGGCGATGGGGGAGAAGACGGGAGGACCCAAATGAGACATGTCAGAGAACAAATTGAAAATGCCAATTTCACTTACTCCTCGGCATCGCTCTTCACGCCTAAATTCTGCCACTTATTTCATGTGTAAATTAATGGCCTCCACTCGGTAATTCGGATTTGCGAGCCATCTCTCTCTCTCTCTCTCTCTCTCTCTCTCTATCCGTCTCTCTCTCTCCCCATCCTCCTCTCTCTCTCTCTCTCCCCCATCCTCCTCGCTCTCCTCCTCCATGGTTATCCCCCTCTCCTGCAGACAGATATTGGAACAGAGAGGTCTGTGACGATGACAGTCCTTTAAGACACATTACCATGTTTTCTCATGCCCTGTAACGTCCTCTCCGCACACCTTTATTTTTAAATAGTGTATCTGTTGGTAACAAAGGTGTACGAAGGTTGGCCATTGCTGAAAGGACCTTTAACTGGAACGTGCAGCTCTATAAATGAGTAAATGTGTAAATGTACAGTTTGAGCATTCAGTGACACTGAGCCCCACTGAGTCTGCACTCCAGCTCTGTAAATTGTGTACAGTTTACTTTAATAATAATAATAATTAATTAATTAATTAATAATTTAATTTAATACAATGTGAGCATTCTGGCACACTGCAGGCTGCAGCTCCTGCTAAATGAATGGTTTGGAGGATAGAGTGAGAAGAGGAGGAGAATAAAAGGGCCAGGAGCAGCGTCCCCTGCCTCTGCTCTCCGGATCTTAAACTGGGCTTAACGGTGTCCAGCGCTCGGGTCACAGAATGCAGTTCAGCTGCCATTCAGTCAAGCAATCATTCCACGAACGAATTGGACAGAAACTGCCCACAAGGCTGTCTCTGTGCCCTGTGTATCGTAAGTAGAAGGCTGTTGAGTAGATTGTGTGTGTGTGTGTGAGTGTGAGTGTGAGTGTGTGTGATTGTGTATGCATACATACATTTGCATCTGTTAGTTTGTGTGTGTGCGTGTATGTGTGCTTTCTGTTACCTTGTGTCTGTGTGTGTGTGTGTGTGTGTGTGTGTGTGTGTATGTGTGTGTGTGTGTGTATATGTGTGTGTGTCTACATGTGCCTCTGTTATATTTAATACTGAACCCCTGGTTCTACTCTGTTTTAGAGTTGCTATTAATTGAGTTAATTTGTATTAAATAATCAGATTATGTGAAATAATCGGCCTGCTCGCTGCAGAGGCATGCTGGCCGGTCTCTGTGGAGCCGGAGAGGGCAGTGAGTGGAGTCTGTGACCGTGAGGGAGCTGGAGGCATGTGTTCCCCTCTCTCCTCGGCCTTTATCAGTACAGCACTCAAACTCACAGCCAGACGCCGCGTATCTGAACCGGATCACTGCTTATCAACCGTACAACAGCTCCAAAAAACCCTGCGCTCATTTCATTCTCCTAACTCAGATGGAAGAAATACGTCTGTAGAGAATTTAATGCACTGTGATAGGGCCGTGGCTGATGGTAGTGTGTGCGCGTGTGTGCGCATATGTGTGTGTGCATGCGCGTGCATGTGCGTGAGTGTGCATGTGTTTGTGTATGCGTGTGTGTGTGTGTTTCTGTGTGTGTGTGTGTTTGTGCATGCGTGTGTGTGTGTGTGTTTCTGTGTGTGTGTGTGTTTGTGTATGCGTGTGTGTGTGTTTCTGTGTGTGTGTGTGTTTGTGCATGCGTGCGTGTGTGTGTGCTTGTGTCTGTGTGTGTTTGTGCATGCGTGCGTGTGTGTGTGCTTGTGTCTGTGTGTGTTTGTGCATGCGCGTGTGTGTGTCTGGGTGCTGTGGCAGAGACACAGAGGGTTGCCTGTAGTGTGTCTGCTCCTCTCCTTCCTCTCACTCCTCCTTGGCGTATTGATCTGGCCTGGTGGCTATGACCTGCATGCTGATGGAGGAGAGAGAGAGAGAGAGAGCAAAAAGCCGCCGTATTCTCTCTAGCTAATGGAAACGGCCACGATGGAGACACAGCTTTAGAAGCATGGCTTCGGAGTGAGAGATGGGTTCATCTTTTCATTGTCAAGGTTCCTCCGCTTCGTGACTGACAGGGTATTGCAGGGAGTTGGTGTTTATGAGTTATTATATTGGATGCGTCCCTGCAGACTCGAATGGGCAGAGTTGATCCCTCGTCTGCCCAAAAACTAACCCCCCCGGGCACCCCCCACCCAGGTTGGGAACAAAGCAATTCAGGGGTCTTTGGAGGTGTGTTCTCAAAATGAAGAACAGGCCCAGGCTGGTTCAGGAAGGGGAATTTTATAACTCTGTAGTACCCCTCACATGTGACATGCAGAAGTCTACACCATCTCTATGCAATGTAAACTGTCACTGTACTCCACTGTACTCTGTACTATATGCCAAGCACTGCGTGAGTAATCTCCAGGACCATCAGCGATCTGCAGCACTGCACAGCAGAAGTCCTGACCGCTCAGATCTCCTGTCAGCGATGTGGAAGGACTCCGGATTAATCTGCGTGTCAGCTTGTGTGACACTAAGGGCATTTTACACGTGCGCGTCAGGGAAAAGAGAGCTGTTTAAGGCATATGAAGTTGTTCCCAGAATCAAACCCAGGGAAGGTGCGTGTTTGGCCGCACCAGACATTCATATACTGCATCCCCCTCAAACGCACCATCTGTTTGCGGTGTGCTTGGCACGTCAAAACTTTTATTTCCTGACAGAACTCTAAAGAGCTTTCTTGGCTCCCTCTCTCGCTATCCGTCTCTCAAACTCAAATTAAGATAAGCTTTATTAGCATGAATACACAGGTGTACAGTATTGCTAAAGCCAAATATAAATGTACATACTAAACCATTAAACTTATTAAAGTATAAATGAATACATACATAATTGGAATTTTCAGGACAGGCGGTGCTTCCTGCTTCCTCAGACTGTGTCACTCAGACACACAACCAACTGCCAAAGGGGCCGCGATTCCCTCACACAGAAGTTTTAAAAGTTTTCTCTTTCTCTCTCCATCTCTCCATCCTACACACACACACACACACACACACACACACACACACACACACACACACACAGATGTATGTGTATCTGTATGTGAGGTGATGCAGTGAAGAGTTAAGTGATGAAGTGAGGTGGAGTAGCCTTTACATGTGAGATGTGTGTCTCTGTAGGTGATGAAATGATGTCACAGGTGTCCTTTAAACACCTGCGTTACCTGGTCAGGTTCCTCAGGGGAGCTCCAGTGAGCACCTGTTACCTCAGAGGAAATAATCTGCACAGGGAAAGTGTCTGAAAGGATGAGACAGAGCAGAGAGATTAGAGCAGCCTGCAGCTGTGGGGTGCCTGCACGCGTTCAGATAGCGTGTAAAGAAAGCCGATGGCTCTGTGATGGAGATTGCTTTTGATGTGAGCTGATCTTGATTGCTCTGTGTCTTGCAGTATGACTACGAGGGCAATGACATCAGCGATCTGCCTGTGGACCTGTCTGTGGTGTGGAACGGAAACTTTGTCATTGACAACCCGTACAACATCAAAGGTAAGAACCCGCATACACATGCACACGCACACACACGTGCATACACACACACACACACACACAGACTCTTGCCACCATCACACACAAGGGCCCAGTGCATGCTGGATGTTCTCTCCTCCTCTCTTAATTGTTTTAAGCCAATCAGAGCGTTTTCCCCTCAGGCCCCTCCCCTCTCTCTGCCTGTTGGCATCACTAATGCTCATCTCTTTCGCTGCATCCGCGTAACATCGCAACTCTTAACGACGGTCCAGGGGATTCACCCACAGGAGCAAAATAAACACAGCGGGCTTAGAACCTCTCACCAAGAATATCGCATCGCCAGCAGAGACCTAATGATATCCTGTCAGTCAATAAATCAGCTATAGATTTCCTATCGGCACTCAGTGTGACAGTCTCTTGTTAGATTTTGCTATTAGCTGCACTGATTGGACACCTACAGGCTGGTACTGCCTACCACAGCCCTGCAATGTTGTGTCTTATAGCCTGTCGGAGTGTCACTGTCATCCCTCCAGAGGACTGTTGATGTCAGCTGTCACAGTCTGTGACAGGCAGGTTCACACCTGTGCAGCGGGGGCATTTCTGAGAGCCGACGGGACCCATCCCAACTGCCACACAGCATTCTCAGGGCTCAGCTGAGCTCCGCCGAAAATGTTAGATTAGGTTTAGATTGTGGTTTATCCAGGAGAGTCAATTTGTGGGAAAGATCTCTGTTGCAGTTCTTCTGTAAATCAGGAAGTCTGAAACTGAGGCTTTGTTGATGTCTCAGGTATAATTTTGCCTGCTGTTTACTGACCTAGCAAGCTTCCCAGGGCTTTGGGTGCATTGGCCTGGAAGCTCTTGCTCCAAAGGGGTTTGTGGTTTTGAGTGGAAGACGCAGGCACTATGGGAAAGGGTTTGAATACGTGCTTATAATGAAGAACTATAACGCTCTTGTGTCCATTCTCTCTGACCACACAGAGAGAGGCCTTACGGTGTGGCCAGCATTGCCTGCACCCTCCACAGTTTGCAGAAACCCACGGCTCACTGACCTTTTCAAAGAGAACCGGGAGGAGTGTACGCACACGAAGTTAATTAGCGCCGGCCGCGCGGCCTGCTTGTGGAGCTCAGAGCTACCTGTGGTGCAGTGAGCAACGCTGCGAGAGCGTGGGCCACAACACTACGCACCTGTTCGAGCGCTGAGCCGTGTTCCTGCCGGGCGGGGGTACTGGTGGCGCGCAGCAGAGTGGGGCTCGGAAGGTGACGGGTTTGAGCCCCAGAGGAGACGCCGCCGTGGTTTCGATGAGAAGGATGTTTATCCTGAATTGTCTCATTGAGCATTCAGCTGTGTAAGTGGCCGATTTGTACAAGCGTGAGAGAAGCTGTATGAGCTGCCCTGGATGCAGGTGCCAGCCAGCTGCTAACGGTAAATGCTAACAGTAAGGAATGAAGCTGAAAGAAAGGGCCTTCCCTGGTACCCCTGCGTTTCAGAGGAAGGGGGAGGGTCAAGGAGCAGCCGTTTGGAGCAGAAACTCAGTAAGCACAGCTGGGATGTGGTGCATGGTGGTCTCTTCTGGTCTCCTGTGCTAGCGTGCTGTTCAGATGTAAATCGCTGTGTTTCAGCTGAGCGATGCTTTACAGTCCTGGGAGGATGTGCTGCTGTGTGCGGCCTCTGGGCTGCAACTGATCTGAGACCTGTGAGTCTGCAGACCCCTCAACCCCTCCCAACCTCCCCTGCACCTCCTCCCCCGAATCTCACCCCCAACCTCCCTCTCAGCCCTACCCTCAACCCCAACCCCCCCCACCCCGTCTACCTCCCCCCCGAAACCACCTCCCCCACCAACTTCCCCCAAAAACCCTCCCCTTCAACCCCCCCTCTCTCCGAGATCTCCCCAGGACATCTGTCCCTGCCAGCCCTCTAAAAGGGGGACGTTATTCCGCTGTAGCGGGGGAAATGTTAGCGTAATTAAATCGTTAATTTACTGCAGTTTAATTAGCGCGGGGTTACTTTTAAGCCTAACTGTGACAGAAAGGATTAGAGGCGGGCCCCGGCCTGACGCAAACACTCTCTCCTCTGAAGTCCCGCGGCCATCCCGAATCCGCTCCCCGCACTACCCCCCCCCCACCCCCCACCCCCCCCGCCGCCTGCACTGCTGTCTTATCTCCATTATGTTAAAACTGACTGCTTCTGTATGGGGTCTTTTTGTGATGATAGTATTAATTTTAGGGTTCAGCCTGTTGCCAGTGAAGCTGCAGTGTATAGCCTACACTTTACATCACATTACATTCATTTAGCAGATGCTCTTATTCTGAGCGCCCAACAGTGCGAAAGAACAGAAGTGTATCCAATGAACTTGAGTGAGCGACAGAGTCAGGCCAGGCTAGCACTCCCAGACCAGTGAGTGTGAGCCTAACACCATTCAAGCACTACCACAAGTTAACCTGTGCTAACCTGAAACTAGACAGCCTAGAAAACTAAGGGAAGTCAAGTACACAGAGCAGCATCCATCACCCAGTGTCGTCCACAGTGAGATGCAGGCTGTTTCACTGCTCTGTCATGGGAAACACACTTTCATCTTTGTTCCACGCTTTCTCTCCCAGAGCTCAACACTGAAGGGAGCTGGACTCCATATACTGCCATTACCTGACTTTCCCTCTCTCTCTCTCACTCTCCCTCTCTCTCTCTCTCCCTCTCTCACTCTCCCTCTCTCTCACTCTCCCTCTCACTCTCTCTCTCTCTCTCTCTCTCTCTCTCTCTCTCTCTCTCCCTCTCACTCTCCCTCTCTCACTCTCTCTCTCCCTCTCTCTCTCTCTCTCTCTCTCTCCCTCTCCCTGTTCTTCTCTCTCTCTCTCTCCCTCTCTCTCCCTCTCTCTCTCCCTCTCTCTCCCTCTCTCTCTCCCTCTCTCTCTCTCTCTCTCTCCCTCTCTCCCTCTCTCTCTTTCTTGCTCTTTCTCTCCCTCTCCCTTTCTCTCCCTCTCCCTCTCCCTCTCTCTCTCTCTCCCTCTCTCTCTCCCTCCCTCTCTCTCTGTCTCTCTCCCTCTCTCTCTCCCTCCCTCTCTCTCTCTCTCTCTCTCTCTCTCTCTCTCTCTCTCTCCTCTCTCTCCCTCTCTTTTTCCCCCCCCGCTGCAGCTCACCTGTATAAGTGCTACGCCCTGCGGGACAGCTGTGGGATGTGTCTGAAGGCCGACCCGAGGTTCGAGTGCGGCTGGTGTGTGCAGGAGAAGAAGTGCTCTCTGCGGCAGGAGTGCGCCCCGCCCGAGAGCAGCTGGATGCACGCCACCACTGGGAACAGCCGCTGCACGCACCCCAAAATCACCAAGGTGAGGCGGGGCGGGGCGGGGCAGGGAGGGAGGGGGAAGGAACAGCTGCTGCACGCACCCCAAAATCACCAAGGTGAGGCGGGGCGGGGCGGGGCAGGGAGGGAGGGGGAAGGAACAGCCGCTGCACGCACCCCAAAATCACCAAGGTGAGGCGCTGTGGAGCACAAGGAGCTTAGCAGGGTGGCTCCTAAATTAATCTAAAAAAACAGTAATGAAAATTATTATACAGTTAATGTGCTTTCTTTTATTGGCTGCCTTCCTAGTATGGTATACCTTCATACTTTGTCAGTACCTTCTCAGTTTTTATTTGTTTTCATAGCCTTTTTCTGAGGTAGGCCCATGAAGCCTCACACGCCATGTAGCTGTGGGGAATGTTTTCCTGCATGTCAAAGCTGTGTACAGAGCTCGTAGGTGCTCTCACAGACTGTCATCTGGCAGTGAGAACCCGGTGACACAACCCGGTTTCAGTGTGCACACACCGCTTAAAAAATGAACAAATAAAAAAAAGACAGTGCCACATCTCCGGAGGCTGAAATTGCATAGCGTGTCCCCGCCCTAGCTCTGGTGTGTGTTGGGGAAATTGGGTCGCTGTACGCTGTCGTTTCATGCGAGGGGTGTCTTATTTACGCGCTCCCGTCACAGGACCGTGCGACGCCCTCCTCCCGCTGCGTCGGCCGATTCTGCCGTTCGCGCCGAGTGCCTCTGTGTTCCTCCGTTAATTGAATATTGCTCCATCTGTCTCACAGCTTTCTCTGAATAAATTTCACCCCCATCCTCCTCCTCCTACCCCCATTTCGTCAGATTTCACTCTTTGTTCTCTCACTCTCTCCTGCTCCTTTTGTCTGCGGTTGCTTCTGTGTGGCACACTTTATTAGCGAGTGGATTAACCAGTAATTTCATTTGGAAGGGAGTATTTAGCCGGGATTTTCCAGCTCTTATTTAACCGCGAGTGCAGTGAGACCCTTAATTCTTCAGAAATATGTCCTCCTTTTTTATGCCTTCACTGTTAACTTGATGTCGAGTGTCGCACTGGAGAGCCAGATGTTCTTCGACTGACATGTCTACTTCCCAGTGAAAAGTATTCCTTCTGGACTCTCCATTTTGTTAGCACAGTTAGATGGCAGCAAAGAAACAAAGAATTACCCTTCCCCTGAATGAGGAAACAGAATTATCCTTCCCCTGCATAGTACCATAGCTGCTGGGAGCCATGCTGTAGAGGTTGCATGTCACTGAACAGATTCATGTGTGGCTTTGGTCCTGAAGGGCCTCGGTTTTGTGACCCCCCCCCTCCCCCTCCCCACTTTTAACCTGATAGCACTTGCAGAAGTAGGGGTGGGTGCTAAATTGCTGCAGCAAAGATCATTATTGGTTGCAGACCAAGGTAAACAGCCTGCAGACTATGTGCAGAATGGGGCTTGAGGAGGTCTTTACTGGCGAGAGCTACAGGATTGGCGTGCTGCAACCGTCCAGGGTCACGCAAGGATGTGATCGACTCAGAGGAATACCTGCCCTGGCAGTGTGTCCCGGTACGACCTCGGCCCTAAACTTTCAGCTAATCAATAAGACGGTTTCAGAGTAGGACGGAGTGAGGCAGAACAGCCCGGAGCAGTCTTTTGAAGTCCTCAGGCACGGTCATACCCCCTGACTCCTGCTGCTGGTAGTGCTGCATCTCTCTCTGTCTCTCTCTCTCTCTCTCTCTCACTTGCTCCCTCTCTCTCTCTCTCTCTCTCTCTCTCTCTCTCTCTCTCTCTCTCTCTCTCTCTCTCTCTCTCTCTCTCTCTCTCTCTCTCTCTCTGTCTCTCTCTCTCTCTCTCTCTCTGTCTCCCTCTCTTTCTCCCTCTCTTCTAGGGAATTAATTTTAAGCATCTACAAGTGTATGAATGTAAAATAATTAAAGTAATAAGTTATAATGAAAGAAAATGAGTGTCATAAAGAGACCCCCCCCCAGGTGTACATCTTGAGGGGAAGTGATTGGTAGATGCGGACACAGTATGTGGGTTAATATTGTCAGTGGACATCGCTGCTGTGCTGTTTCAGCGCCTCAATCAGGATAAAAATGGAAGGAGCAAGCTGTCAAGGTTAGTGTTTCCCTGGCCCCTGTGCAGCTGCTCTCTCCCCCTTCTCTCTCTGGGAACATGGAGTCACATCTGAGAGGACCCCTCTGAAACCAATTAAAGGCCAGCTCATTCTTTCCTCTTCGGTGCCGCTCTTTGCGAAAAGGCCAACGATTTCGCTGCCAGGTCCTGTTCCCTCTAGTCTTGTTTAGCTGCAGTTCCTGTTCTTGAGCTCTGAGATCAAGCGCACACACACAGATGTGTGTACAGACAGGCACACACACATGCACACACGAACACACTCATCCAGGGATACAAGCATGGACACAGACACACACACGACACCTGCATTCACACACAAGCACAGACACACACACACTCTCTCAACAAGTCATCATCCTCATCAGAGTGAAATATTCCATCTGTCCAATTATACATCCCCTGTTCTGTGAAATATTGACAAAAGGTCCTTGAATAATGCATGCAGGAGTGTGTGTGTGTGTGTGTGTGAGTGTGTGACCTTGTGAGCTGCATCCCAAGACAAACGGAAGCAACAGTGCACAATCCAAGCCCAAGGTCTCCTCCCACCGCGGTGACCAGACAACAGCATGACCAACGCAATGACTCTGTCCAGCCCCAGCACCGGCCTCTCCCCTGGAGATGAAGAGTCTTTCCTTTCGTATTACTCTTCTTCTCCTCCTCCTCCTCACTGCTAACAGCCCGCTTAGTCAGGCTGGAGGGGAGACTCCAGCACAGGAGTGTGAAACTCATAACAGGAGCAAACAGAGTAATGGAAGAAGCCTGAGTGGAATTCATACCTCAGTTTCAGAGCGGTGTGGGGACTGTGCAGAGTATACCGGGGGAGACATGACTTGCTGCTTATTGTCCACAGAACAGGTAGAAATGCACCAGTGCAGAAGATGACCTGTAGGGTATAAAAGAGCAACACAACTGGCTTTGACACTCACTGAGGCATTGCGCCACATTCAGTCACACTGATGGTGCAAAGGAAGGGGGCTTCAGCTCTTGCATCAGTTTACTGGTGTTTTGATGCGTGAGCCTTAAGCATCGGAGTAGTTTGCGTTACATGGCTGTGTCATGGCCATCATTAGTGTGTGTGTACCATGTGCCTAATAAATGCATTCGCAGAGCACCATTCAGTTTAGAGAGTCACAGACCGTGTGTTTGTCTCGTCTGACAAAAGCATTGTGGCGCAGCGGTGTTTTTCGCTGCGCTCTGTTAGTGTCTGTCCTGAGGGTTCAGCTGCGTTTGGGGCAGAGAATCACGCTTTACAACCATCGTAAATAAACGGCGAGAACCTCTGCGACTTCTCCAGATGCCTCAGGGCTACGATTTCTGTCAGAAGTGGCAGAGGAAACGTTACAATTTTCGAGAAAGGGCCGCGGCAGGTTGGGCTTTCAGCAGCGGCTGTGGAAGATCGCTGTAACAGAAGGCCGCGGCCTAGTTTTTCAGGGCTGCGGTTGAAAACGCTCTTACCTTCCCCATCCGGTGCACAGCCCGAGAGGAACAATTTGGATAGAGAGAGAGAGTGCTCAGAGTAGCTGCCAAAATCATTAGTTTTGATTTACCTCACCGTTTCATCTTTATCTTAATCAAAAGGTAAAGCCATTAAAATTGCTCCTGACTAATCACCACTCTGCTCTGGCAAACGCCTTGGAACTCTTAACACCAGATCAGCACATTTCCAGAGTAACCTTTATCCCGAAGCGTTTTGGGCTATGAATACCCAGTGGACAGTTTGCCCCTGCCTTACAATGCAATGTCATTTCAGCGGCTCGCTCAGTTAAGACTGCTGTTTTTGTTCTTTCTTTTGAGTTATGGTGCTTTGGATGGTATCGCATTTAAAAACGCAATGCAAGCAACACAGAAATCCTGCGGTTTTGGCACGAGTGCTCATACGGCTCTCCCTTCTTGAATGATTCTGAGACTGGATTGGTGGGCGGGGCCTCCGGCCCTGTGTGGGTGGGAGGGAACAGCCATCGTAGCCGCGCCTCCCACACTCGCACGTCTCTGCAAGTTATGAAAAATATGTGCGGCGAGGATGAGACTCTGCCAAGAGATGTGGCGGATTAGAAGTCATTAGGCATGCAATGGGAATGCGCAACGCTGTTAGATTTCCACAGCGATTAGTCTTCGCTCCGGGTGCAGGTTTTAACTGGAGCTGTGCAGAGACCCCCTGCCTCTCTGCAGAGACACCCCCCCCCCGAGGTTTTGCTGACGGACCTCTCAGAGCGGTCATGCCATCCCCATTACAGTCCCCTGCTTGTTTTACACCTCATTAAAGAGGGAGATATGTGGAAGCAGCAGCTCCGTAACTCTAACACTTTATGTCACATCCGAATGAAGCTCGTTACATTTCTTGTGTGACTTAATTGTTTTAATTACATGCGCCTCTGAAATTTATTAGCTCACCGTGCAGGAAATCGTGGACAAAAAGGTTGCAGTTACTTAACGGTAATTGAATAGACGCCTCGAGGAACGAGGTATTTTTATCTGCGATCAGGCAACAGTGCTGTGATGCCGCTCGCTCCAGATTCAGCTCTCAGGTGTCCCTACCCCCCCTCCCCCGGCGCGGATTCCCGGGGGGCGGGGGGGGTAACGGAACAAGGGGCGGAGAACAGTGGAACGTGCTCAGCTGTGCACATCTGGAAGGGCCTGCTTTTCCCAGCATGCCTTTGTTCAGTGTTCCGCTTGGGGTCGTGACCCCACGGGGGGCGTGCGGCGGTGTCTCTGCTGGCTGTGATTGCAGTGGGAGCGGTTACATTGATATTAAAAGCTTGGCAATTTGGCGCTGCCAGCGGGGGGCCCGTTTTGGGGGATGTATGGGTGGGGGGGGGGGATAGACAGGAGGAGATGCAGCTGGACATCAGCAGGGCTGAATGAAAAGGAGTAGCCGGGGGCGGTGGAATTAGGCGTAATTATGGCTTGATTGCAGTCGCCGTCCCCGCGCCGCGCCGAGCATCGGTCACAATGTCCGCTTTGTCACGACGCACCTGTCGCTTTATGGGGAGTAATTCCGCCGAACGCTGTTATCATCGTTATGCTTCTGAATTAAGGCGGGCCCTGCCAGGCCTCCCCCTCTCCGCGCCCAGGGCCTGCTCTCTCTGGGTGAAACGGAAGGTTCTGGATCACAGTGTGATGGTGGGGGTGATTGTGTGGAGGTTACTATACATACCAGCCCTCCCTTGTCTGCTCCAGACCCCCTCTCTCTGGGGGCTGTGTGTACCCTGTCTCTCAGTGGTGGTGGTTTTATTAAAAACCCCCCTGTGAAGGTCCATGCCTGTAACAGCTTCTCTGTACTCCCGGATGGCCAGCGATGAGCACTTCAGTGCTGCTGCCTTATTTGTTTGACAGTCTCTGCCCTGCCACGGTTTAAGCTGTATTACATGACCTGTTGAGCATCATGTACGTGGCTAATTGCTTCACTGACCGCATTTGTATTTGTTTATTTTTTAAGCCTACTGAATGTGATTATCTGCAGAAGCAGCAGGCGTGGATACGTGCATGTCCAGGAGCAGTTTTCCCTCGGGGACAGTGAGGTTTATTCCGCTCCGCTCTCTCTCTCTCTCTCTCTCTCTGCACGGCAGCTGTTTCCCGAGACCGGCCCCAGGCAGGGCGGCACCAAGCTGACCATCAGCGGGGAGAACCTCGGCCTGCAGTTCCGGGACATCCAGACCGGAGTGCGTCTGGGGAAGGTCCTCTGCCACCCCCTGGAGGAGGAGTACATCAGCGCTGAGCAGTGAGTGTGTCTCCTCACGTCTCCTCCTCCTCCTCCTCCTCCTCCTCCTGGTTCCCCTCTTACTCACAGGGACTGCGGAAATGGATCCTCTCCAATGATCATCTCCACCTTCAGCTGCTATTTCATTCTAATTTATCCCACAGCCACATAAAGATTATACATCTTTGTGACAGTGTTATGGTGTAAATTGACCTTTGAATCGTCTGCCCTCTCTGATTGTGGCCCACCTGGATACCCAGGGGTGGTGGTGAATGAAAAGGCATATGCTGAACATGACATCAGTCTGTGGGAGTGTGCAGGCGGCCTCCCTGCTGGGAGGGTGAGGGCGGGGGGAGTGTGTAACTCAGAGCTGGAGCAGGGAGGTCATGGAAGGAATGGGAGCTCATCTGATTAATCAAACGCTCACATTCGGAGCACCCTGTACCCGCCTGCACCCACGCTTGTTCTCAAACCCCTGCCCCCACCCACACCCCAGTCTTTACCCGTGACCCCACCCTCTAATTAGCAGTCTGATGGGCTTCCGTAGAGTGGGTCGCCGGGTCGAGCCCCTCCCGAGACCGGGCCACTGTGACGCTTGTCATCTTCCTTAATCATCTTTTAAACGATTTGCATTCGCTTAGCCAAAGCCTGAGGCCATCTTACGATTTTACACCACCTCAAAGTGATTTCATGTGGTGGGAGGCAACTTAGGTGGAGTGAGCGAGAAAAAACCTACAGGGTGACCAACAGCAGTGTCCCTCCTACGCCTGACCGCGCAGACTCTGTGTCCTGATCCCTTCTGTACCCTTCTGTACCTCTCTACTACCCCTGTACTTGCGTAACAACGCTGGCTTCACACAGACGTACTCCGCTGTTGAGCTGTCCTGTCCTAACCCCCCCCCTGCCCCCCCCCCCGCCGCCCCCCCACAGGATTGTGTGCCAGCTGGCCGATGCCACGGGGTACCGTGTCCAGGAGGCGCATGTGGAGGTGTGTGTGCGCGACTGCTTAGCGGACTACAGAGCCATCTCGCCCAGGGCCTTCACCTTTGTGGTAAGCAGGGGAGGGCAGCAGGTGGCCGGTGTAAGGCTGCAGGGCTACAGGCTTATTGAGCTGAATACTAAACTCCACTGCACCTAATGTTTTTTATGAGTAGACTTACAAGTGAAGAACTATATGTGCGTGTGTGTATCCCTGTGTGTTCTGATTTAAGCTTTCTGCGCTAAGCAGTACCAAGGCATTGTTTGTTTCCTTTCTTTAGTTGCGTATTTTGTGGATAAATTAGCATTTTTTTTTAAATGCCTTCATTCAAGTCCGCATGGTGTAGTCTGTGTGGTTTCCGTGTAAATTAATCCGAGGATCCTGATTTGCTCAGCTCTAATATCTAAACGTTTACTTGTTCATGGTGCTACGTGTTTTCAATGTGTTATGTGATTCTCCCATTTTGAGTCAGTTCATCGTAGGTATTATGCTAACATGTTGTACTGACACGATTTTCAACACCCCACCCCCCAACCCCTCCAGACCCCGTACTTCACGCGTGTGCAGCCCTCCCGCGGCCCTCTCTCGGGGGGCACCCGGATCACCATCGAGGGGAGCCATCTAAACGCCGGCAGCGCGGTGGCCATCAACATCGGCCTGCACCCCTGCCACTTCGAGAGGTGAGTCCCAGCATGCACCGCTGCCGTCCTGTGCCCCGCCTCTGCCCGACTCCCTGCCTAAACGCTTCTGCTGAAGGGCCTCGCAGCACCGGAGTGCTTCTTTGGTACGGAAGCGTGAACATGGGCAAATGCTTGGATAATCCCTTTGGTGGCCACCTGTGGTTAGTCAGAAACATTGGGCTGGTACCTTTCAGGATAATGAAATGACTAGCCACAACACACTGGGTAACGTTTATCAAGTATTAGCAATTCACCAGCATAAAACGATGGAGTTGTGCTGTTTTGTGATTCATCATATTATAGCATAGCATTGCAATAATGTGCCGAGCTTGTCAGTCATTTCTCAGTTCCTCCTCTGAAAATATGTGTAAGCCACTCTTTGGTCTGTGCTAGACAGGTCAGTTTCCTGTTATGAATTAACCTTGCATTAACCAATCAATAACCTTGTATTGAAAGAACATAGTTGTGAATACATAGAACATAGTTGCCCTTTAGGCTGTAATTGTAAAAATCTGATAGTACTGCATCCTCAAACAGACCTTGCTCTCAGCTGAGAACTGTCTCATTGTGGAACTGTACACACCCTGTCCCCGTACTGTCGCTGTACCTACTGTATGCACTTTTGTAAGTCGCTTTGGATAAAAGCGTCTGCTAAATAAATAAATGTAAAATGTAAATGTAAATGAATACCCCGCTCTCAGAACCCCAGGCCCCTCCCCCTCTTCTCTTGGTGATGAGCTCTGATTGGCTGGTGGTGTCCTAAGGACTGGAAGCTCATTAAAGCGCAGGGTGGTTGAGTGAAGGGCCTTTATGCCCGTTGCAGATGGATCTCTCGAATGCGGGCACTTTGCCTCGGTGCCAGGCTCCTGACTGGAGGGCCACCAGAGAGATCGCCATCCCACTCGTTCTCCGCAGCGGAGTGCTGCACTGGGCCCCTGCCAGCGCTGTAATTTGTCAAACAACGCTTTTTGTTCCCAAATCCTGTTCTGCTCGGAAGGAAAGCGTTGGCTCCGCTTCTCAGGGCAACTTTGTTTTTTGCTCTTTTTTTCCAATCATTATCGAATCTATCTAACAAACGCAAGGCTGCAGTAATCCTATGCAAGAGAGGAACCAGCACAGGAAAAAAAAAAAAAAAAAAAATCAGTCTGACTGTTTCAGCTCTCGGCCAGATTTGTGGTTACTGATGGTGAACATTTTATGTGTGCGCTAGGTGAAAACGTAGTACAGTGCTCTGTTAGGTTAGTGTGTGTGTGTCTGTCTGTGTGTGTGTCTGAGTGTGAGTGTGAGTGTGTGTGTGTCTCTGTGTGTGTGTCTGCATGTCTGCGTGCGTGCGCACGTGTGTGTGTTTGTGTGTGTGAGAAAGAGAGAGACGGACCGAGAGCTACATAGAGAGAGATGGTAGCTCTAAGGTAAAATTCTGATGGTGTTTTGGAGGGAAGCCTTTGGTGGCTGGGTGTATTTATTATGCTGTGCAGCGGGGCATATTAAAAGTATATTCAAAGTTAACCTTTCATCAGTGCATCGGAACAGGGCACTGTTTCTTCATCCTCAGGCGGCCGCGTACTGGGACGTGTTCCAGAGCGGCGATCGCCAACCGGCTTTTATCCACGGACATGTCCGACCGCTGTTGCTTTTGAAATAACCTGGCTGCTTTATGAAAAATGTATCGTTTATGTATATAAAAAAAAAAAGAAGTCGGCGGCTTATCTTCTCCTCCGCTCCCTTTCTCTCACTCTCTCCCTCGCTCTCCTCGTTCTTTGTGTTTGTGTGTGACAACCACCTTGTCAAAATATGTGTGGTCCTCTGGGGGGTTTCGGCGGTGAGTGTTTGTGAGCGGGGGTTCCCATGGCAACGCGGCGAGAGGAGAGTTGGTGAAGGCGCGGCACGCTCACCTTCTGCGGGAACCTGCAGACGCGGGCGCAGGAAATGCAGCCTGCGAGATGAAATGCTTTTCCTGTTTACGCCTCTCTGAAGCTTTCGAAGCTTTGTGGGATTGAGAGCTGAATCGCACCAGTTGGTGGGCTGGATGAAATGATTTGTGTGGGGGGGGGTTCTGATAGAGCCCGTGGGTTGCTGGAGCCAAGGGACCACTGCACTTTGCTGTGGTGGGAGATTGGACCACTCAAAGTGTTGTCTGAAGGGACAAGTATTCATTATATATATGTTACATTACGTTTTACTGTCATTTAGCAGACGCTCTTATCCAGAGTGACTTACAAATGTTACAATTTTATATGTTGTTCATTTACACAGCTGGATATTTACTGAGGCAGCTCTGGGTTAAGTACCTTGCCCAAGGGTACAGCAGCAGTACCCGGTGGGGGATCAAACCAGCAGCCTTTCGGTTATGAACCCTGTGCCTCATCACTATGCTACACTGCCACCCCTGTATACTGATAAATATTCATATGCGGTATATCATATATTCCACCTATAAAAATTTTAAAGAAAAATTGACATACTGAATTGAAAATATGTATATGTGTATAATGAGAAAGAAAGAGGTGAAATTAAAATGAAAGGTGGAGCTGGATGAGAACCTCTGACCTGTGCGGTTCTGCAGCCTGGGTCCCTGCGGCCCGGTTCCCTGCGGCCCGGTTCCCTGCGGCCCGGGTCCCGGCGGCCCGGGTCCCGGCGGCCCGGTTCCCTGCGGCCCGGGTCCCCGCGGCCCGGTTCCCCGCCGCCCGGGTCCCCGCGGCCCGGTTCCCTGCGGCCGCAGTCTGCGTATTCTGCTGTTGAGATGTCCACATGTTGAGAGAGCCTGTCTGTGTTCTGTCAGGCGCTCTGCCAAGGAGATCGTGTGCGTGACGCCGGCGGGTCAGAACCCGGGGGGCACGCCCGTCATGGTGGACATTAACTGGGCCGAGCTGAGGAACCCGGAGGTCAAGTTCAACTACACCGAGGACCCCACCATCCTGAAGATCGACCCGGACTGGAGTATCGCCAGGTAAACGCCAGCTGTCTCTAAAACTCACCTGCTCTGTGCTGTGCGCGTCACATTCATTACATTACATTATTATACTATATTACATTATTGTCATTTAGCAGACACTCCTATCCAGAGTGACTTACACAGGTTATAGTTTTACATGCTGTTCATTTATACAGCTGGATGTTTACTGAGACAATACTGAATTGAGTACCTTGGCCAAGGGTACAGCCACAGTGTCCCAGTGGGGAATTGAACCAGCAACCTTGTGGTCCTCCTCCTTAATATAATGCTACACTGCCGCTCCGGTTTCAGACTGCTTTGATGCAAACACGATCACCCCGTAGCTTCCTCTCTCCGAAAACGCTGCTCCAGCCCCCAGCCCCCCCCCAACCTCTGCACTGCGTTATCGAAGACAAGCTAGCTTTGCGCTAGTCAGCTTTAGTTAGGTTTGCTAGCTAATGTTATGACACACATTAGTTTATGTTATCTAGCATAACCTGCAATGGCTCCCCAGTGGCATGTTATCCATTTATACAGCTGGATATTTATTGAGGCAATTATGGGCTAAATACCTTGTCCAAGGGTGCAGCAGACTGTCTCCTGGGATACGGGGATTCGTGGACAGCCCCTGGCTCTCAGACCATGGTTACCCCCCCCCCCCCAACAGGCTGAAGGACAGTGCTCTCAGCCCCCGACCCTGAAGGACCCTAATGTGGGCCTTCGCTCCAGACAGACACTTAAGCACCTGAATCAAACGATCGTCGTCCTGATTGAGCCGATAACCTCCCCCCAGTCCCGAGCGTGTCGGAGGCTTTGAAGAGAGCTGGAAGGACCCGTCACGGCCTCGACGGCCCCGGGGCCGAGTGGCCCTCGTCTGAAGGACGGGCGAGGGGCCGCACTCAAAAGGAGAAGGAGGTCAGACAAGCGGGCGAGGCAAGAGTTTTCAGAGCGGGAGGCGAGGATTATTGTGGCATTAAATACGTGCGTATAGATCGTGTTCAGGTGAAGGACTCTGACATACCAATGTCTGCGGACCACTCCGTTCTCCTCACCTCTCCCACTCTCTCACTCTTCCTCCCCAGTCAGTGCCTGAGTGCACCCCCCCGTCTGATCTGTGATTGGAGGCGGGGTGAATTCCCAGCTCTGCGTGTGCGCAGAGCAGCTGTGCTCTCCCTCTCTCCCTCTCTAAGACCATCTGCTGAGCTGACTGTTGCTCGGCCATCCCCTGGCAGAGCGCGGGCAGGGGCGGTCTATTCGCGCCGATGGGACAGGCGGCCGGCCGCTCCCCAGAGGAGCCCCTCGCTTTCGGACCCGGCCGCGGGCCCCCTCTGGCCCACGAAAAGAGCCGAAACCGAAACGGCTGGATCCTCTCCGGAGCGGGGGGGGGGGGGGGGGGGTTTGGCCTCTCATGTTCCTGCCCGCACCCCCCACCCCCCCAATTTCTGCACAGCTGAAGCTTTTGTTAATTACTGGGTGCTGGCAGAGCTGAGTGCGGTCCCTGCGCTGGGGCTAATGTGGCCGCCCCTAACGCTACTCATCAGCTTTCAGCCGGAAGGCACCCCACTCCACCGCGACAGCTTGCGCTCTCTGAAGGTTGCGATGCCCATGCCCTGATTGGGGTGTAGCAAATCTGTGTTTTTGGGTGCTGGCGTGCTCCCGCTTCCTGTCTCCATCAGGAAAGCACCCCGCTGTAGGACGTGCATCAGTTGCAACCCCCCCCCCCCCCCCCGTGTGTGAACGTGTTTACTGACAGTGTTTTTCCATGTTGCGTGTAATCAGTGCATGAAAGGGCAAACCAGGACAACGTTTTTTTTTGTTTTTCGTTTGTGTTTTTTTTTCCCCATGTTTGTCCTCTGAAAGAGACAAAAAGCAGGGCTTTTAGCGAACTGTCACCGGGACGTGAATGGAAACTGTCACTGTGATGTGTTCTCATTAGGCTGACAGGTGGCTGAGATCACTGCATAAGAGCCAGAGCCGGCCAGACCCCGCCTCACCCCTCGCTGCTCAACGCAGTCTGACGAGAACAATACAGTTCTGCGTTGTTTCTGCTCCAGATGGTCTCAGTTTAATGGGAACGCGTTCGCTGTGCACTTCCAACCCCGCGACCACCGTGCCTTTCTCTTCAAACTGCGCCGAGGGAGGTTTACAGACCTCAGTAAGAGCGATTAGCCATTAAGGGTTGCGTGGATATCAGGTTCTCAACTCAGTTGGAATCTGAACAGCTTCGTCTGAATTAAGGGGTCAAGACACTTCCTTTGAACGCCAGAAAGGGTCCACTAAAGCTACAGAATTCCGCCAGTCTTTGAAGAGCAGTGGTTTACCTGCTGCTGTCCTTCATTGTCCTTTATTTAGCCACCACTCGTGACAGATAAATAAATAAGCAGGCAGACTCGGCAAGCTCCTTTGAAACCCCCTCCCCCTCCCCTGAGGGTCTGCGCTGACGCAGTGGAAGAGATCCGTGCAGATAGTCGCCACGACTTTTTTTACAGAAGAAAATCCGTTTTGAAAATCCTGTTGGTTACTCTCCAGAGCATTACCTGAGTTTAAAAGGGGGGCCTCAGAGGGAGAAACTGGAGGTAGGAATTCAGCATAAATAATATTAACAGCTGTGGAGTCTGTCAAATGAACGGACATCAAAGCCGGCTCGTAGCCCTGCACACTTGCAGCGGATTGGACACGGAGCAGGACAGGGACTTTGGATTTGAGCTCAAATTTCAGCTGTTTTTTTTTTTTTTTTACACAATATTTCTGTGCTGAATGGTCCTCTGCTTTAATATGTTTACTGTAAGTCCTTATTACTGCTGTAAATTCTCCTGGCCATTTTGTTATTGTGGAAATATTTGAGTTTAGAGTTCCTGAGTGAAGTGCGGATTCCTGCGTGTATCTCGGAGTGCAGTCTGGGCTTCAGTCCGTGCTTTGTGTCATTGACCGATTTTTTTCCAATCTCCTCCCACAGTGGCGGAACCCTGCTGACCATCACCGGCACCAACCTGGCCACGATCAAGGAGCCCAAGATGCAGGCCAAGTACGGTTCTGGAAGATCCGTCAACGTGAGTACCAGCCCGAGCCGGCCTGCCCAGTCGGGCTGAGACACGCAGACGTGGGCCCGCCAGTCAGCAAACCCGAGGCCTGTTTGCGTTTTCCAGTGACTCTGACTCCCCTTCCGGCAGTTTAACCTTTGAAATGTCAACCGGCAATAAAGCGAAGCCGGCAAACCTGTCCGCACCTAGCACCACAGGGCCTGGCTAACCTTTCTCCCCGGTCCTCCTACCTGAAGTGAAACATTAGAGTTGGCACTGGCAGATTTTGTTTATTTTTCTTCTCTGTGTCAGTTTTTTTTTCTTCCCCGCAGTTAAATCCATCTGTTGTGCCACCAATAAATGCAGCCTCTCTTGCCTTTTTGAGTTTGGTTTTAAAATGTACCGTGGTGTGACCACTGATATGGTGTGTGATTGTTATCATGCTAGAAGTGGTGACATGCAGAAACCAGATCATGTTTAGTTTGCCCACATATTTAAACATGTCAAGAACATTTATCTGGCAATTTAGGGCATCAGTGAGACGTTGTGTGTGGAGACTGGGGAGATCCTATCAGCTGTGATAGGACCAGCGAGAAGCCTGTATCTCGGCTGAGTTTTATCTCCCTCCCGCCAGAACTGCACGGTGTATAACAACACCATGATGGTGTGCCTGGCGCCCTCGGTGGCCGGCTCGGAGAAGGGCTTCTCGGAGGCGGGGAGCGGGCCGGATGAGATCGGCTTCATCATGGACAACGTGCAGTCGCTGCTGGTGGTGAACGAGAGCTTCAGCTACTACCCCGACCCCGTGTTCGAGCCCCTGAGCCCCACCGGCATCCTGGAGCTCAAGCCCAGCTCCCCGCTCATCCTCAAGGTAGGGACCCCGAGAGGACGAGCGTCGGCACGGGATTGGCTCCCTCTCTCGTGACCTCACCACCTGGAACCAGAGTCATTACCCCCAGGCATAGAATAGATGGTTGCTTCATTCAGTCTGATGTTGGTTCACTTTCCCTTTTCAAAGCTGACATCCTGAGGAGACTCTCGTGTAGGGTATTGGGGGTTTGGATTCACTGCGATAAATATAGAAAATCATTTTGAATTTCAATTTCAAAGTCCAATATCGCACCCCCAGTTTAACCTAAATCTATGTATGCAGTCATATCCTGCCCCTACTTGATTGTCTGGTTCTTTCATGTTGAGGAAAAGCCTGGCATGCTTTCTGCTGTAGGTTCTTTAGCCGTCACACACTCCGCTGATGGAGTGCACACCCTACCACAGCAATGCGGCAGACAGTACTGCAGCACACTGCATTCCAGCAGTCCTCTTTACCAATTAGGATCAGAAAGTGTTTGCTGCCAAATGTTTATTTTTATGAGGAGCGTTTTAAACCTTTGATTGGCGCTATTAAATATTTTCCACTTGATATCTTCTTGCTTTTTCCGTTTCCCCCCCTCTTCTCTCCTTGAACTTCAAAGCTGTAGTAGAAAAAAAAAAATCAGCATGATATTTTATGGCAAATAAAGCCTTTTTTCTCTGAGCCAATTTAGAAAGGGGGGGGGGGAGAAAGCATGACTCCCATTACTCTCCCGTTAAATGAAAAGTGGGTAATGAACCCTCTGATTGCAGGAGCCTCTGCTCGGTTAGCGCAACCTGCACATTAACGGAAAAATAAGAGCGAGAAAAACGCAATCCCACCAAGTAATCTGGGATACATTAGATGTGCATCGAATTTTTCATGCAATTAATTTTTCATGGCGCAAGCCTCCTGGGTAATGCGAAGTGCTGCGGGTTTGAAATGAAGATGTGCGTTCTGAGAGGCTATTTACCCACCTAATTGGATCCCTCGGTCACCAGATTGATTGATGCCTCCCAGTAGTTGAGCGCAGTGATACCAGAACGGATCGGCATATCAAATGCACCGGTCCCCCAGCTTCTCAGAATGCTATTGGCAGATGAGTGCTGAGGACCTACCTGTTAATCCAGTCTGCATTCAAGCGTTCGTCTTGAGGAAGTGGGTCACTGTGGACCAACTCAGCAGTGACACTGTATCTCAACACTATACTAAACTGCCCGTTTTTCTGTATTAACGTTGCCTCTTATTAATCCCTTAGTAATAAACAGATAAAATGAAGAGATTACGACCGCATTTCAGACAGTATGAGTGACCCTCCTGGCTCAGGCTTCAACATATGCATCTAAGAACTGGCGGGTATATCAGAGCTGGCTCCAGCAGCCTACAAGCACTGCGAATTTAGCGGTTAACTCCATCTCTGGATATTCATCTATCAGATTCACACTCTAACAAGATGATTCTCTCTGAAACAAGTAACACTGCACTGGTGACAGCCTTTTAGCCTATTTGTGAGCTTGCACCTTTTGCTAACAAGGAAGAAGAATCTAAGACTGGAATGAGTCACACTTCACCTCACAGTGCAGGAAGCCCCAGGTTATCAGTAATAAGGGAGCAGTGCTGAATTTAAAGCAGACAGAGGTGTTTTAGTGTACCTGTGGAATGGATGTATAGAATGGACGTGTGTGTGCGTGTTTTGCCTTAAAGGGCCGGAACCTGATTCCGTCAGCCCCCGGGAACTCTCGGCTGAACTACACGGTGCTGATCGGAGAGACCCCCTGCGTGCTGACGCTGTCTGAGACCCAGCTGCTGTGTGAGTGGCCCAACCTGACAGGGCAGCACAAAGTCACGGTGGGTCCCCCCTCCCCTCACACCGCTCACCTGCTGAGCCTCACCTGCCCTCACATTGCCTTACCTCACTGCACCTCCGTTGTGACTGATTTTACGTAACACTCATTTCCTGAAGGGCCACATGTGTCCCGGTTTCTCTCCAATGTGCTCTCAGCATTATGAAATGGTTTGAGGCCTTCCACTTCGTTATCAACTGTAGATGCGTGGTGAGCTAATTAATGGAGAAAATTGAGATGAATTTGGTTGTAACAAAGATGAATTAATTGTAACGCAGATGAATTTGGTTATAACACATTAATTGGTTGTAATGCAGATTAATTGGTTGAAACACAGATGAACTGGATGTAATGCAGATTAATTGGTTGTAACAAGGACGAATTGGATGTAACACAGATGAATTGGTTGTCATGCAGATTAATCAGTTGTCATGGTGATTAATTGGTTGTCTTGGTGATTAAGTGGTTGTAACGCAGATTAATTGTTTGTTACACAGTTAAATTGCAACAGACAGATGCGGACCTCCAGGATCTCAGTGTGACATGGTTTCTTTAGCTTGCATTTCACTGCTTGTAATCCTCACATAGTGTATTGTGACACAGATATATACACACACACACACACACATACACACACACTCTCAGCCTCATACACACATATCAAATATTGCAATTTACATAGACAGTGTCCATATTTTAAGGAGAGCTGCTGTTAGAAATTTGTATCTGTATCTGCAGGGACTGCCATAATTTCCCTTTATGGAGGAAGAACAACTGCTGGGCTCATAGGGTCCGATGGTTTCGCAGAGAGGCGGCAATATGTCACACTTTTAAGATGAGAGTATGGGGAAAAACATTATTTTTTAAATATATTCATAGCCATTTCATTCATCTGTCGACGGTGTTAAAAATAGAAGTGTCTCTCGCGTTCCCAAGCCGGCTGCTCTGATTCTGGGAGGCAGCCCGGAGAGCAGTGCACAGCTGTTTATTCTCTCCCTGTATGAGCTGACCTACAATCGGCCGAGCGCGGCGAGGGGCTGTCTCTCCTGTCCCGTCGAAGACGTGGTGGCCCCGTGTGTGGGTGTACCCCCCCCCACCCCCGAGCGCTGGCTGCCAGCTGTGCTCTGGCCCCGGGTTCGGCTGCACCCCTCACCAGGCATTCTGGGAAAGCTGCTTTGTTTCTGCGCGCTCTCTCAGTCAGGGGCACGGACGCCGTTCTCGCTGTTAAAAGCTGAAGAGCTGCATCTGTCACGAATCGAATGAACCCTTCGGCCCGCTGTCATAACGACCCAGCAACACCTCCTCCAACGGGGAGGTGCCTGGGGGTGAAAGGACACCAGCGCCGATCAGAGGCAGAGCTCTTTTGGAGTAGTCGAACCTGTTGTTCACAGCAGAGGCAGCACATATGTGTGACTTTTTTTCTCAGGGGCAGGAGTTTTGGACGAGTGTGTTTGTTACTGCTGATTACTGCAGCTGCGGTTAAGTGTTTCCTGGGTGTCATTCTGTGTGATAAAGAGATGTAAGAGGTGCAAGTGGCTGCTGAGTGGTGTACAGGCCCGACACGCAGTGTGTATGTGCTTGTGTGTGCGTGTATGTAGGGTCCGCACTACAGCATAATGGTAAGGCACAGGGCTTGTAACAGAAAGGTTGCTGGTTCGATTCCCTGCTGAGGCACTGCTACTGGGTGACACATAAAAATTGTAACCTGTGTAAGTCACTCTGGGTAAATGACAGTAATGTAACGTAATTCTTTGTGTGTGCAGATCCGCGCGGGCGGGTTCGAGTACTCCCCCGGCACGCTGCAGATCTACTCGGACAGCCTGCTGACCCTTCCCGCCATCATCGGCATTGGCGGCGGCGGCGGGCTGCTGCTGCTGGTCATCATCGCCGTGCTCATCGCCTACAAGCGCAAGTCGCGGGATGCCGACCGCACGCTCAAGCGGCTGCAGCTGCAGATGGACAACCTGGAGTCCCGCGTGGCGCTGGAGTGCAAGGAAGGTACGCAAACCGCTCACAGCCCCCACACCGCCCTTCCCAACCCTCACACCGCCCTTCCCAACCCCCCACACTCACCCTTCACCCCAACCCCCCCTCCCGCACACCCGCTCACACTCACCCCTCCACAATCACCCCCCCACAACCCCCCCCCCCCCGCCCAGATCTCATTACCCTCCCCCTCTCCCCTTTCCTGCGGCTCTTCCATCCTCCCCTGGTCTTGGCCCAGATTCCATCCTTCTTTGCCTCCGACTCCGACTCCCTCCCCCCTCTTCACCCCCCCGTCCCCCTCCCCCACTGCTGCTTCTCAGACAATGGGGGTAACAAGCACAGCCACTCGTGAGCGGTTGGTCCTGGTCCAGAGGAAGCCTTTGAACGGGGAGGCTTTTTTCCCCTGCGGTTTTTCGGATGCTGGCTCCTCCCATTTTCCCCTGCAGGGCGCTTGTGGCGGGATGATCTACGTCAAAGAAGCCCCCCCCCCCGCAAATCCTCTGTGGAGCTGGCCCTTCACGTGTAATTACCGCTCTGAGCGTAACACTATCGTTTACCAGCCATTCGTCTCAAACGCGCACAACGAGATCTGATTGATCGTGCTAACCTCCTGACAGGTAGAATATCTTAATCCAGGAGCACAAAAAAATTTGAGTTCACATCTCCCTCTGATGCCGTCCTATCGGGGTCCCGCCAGCAGTGTCGTGACCTTGTCGGTCTCCCAGAGCAGGGTGGTCTGTTGCCCTAGTGGGAGCCGGGTAGAGGGACAGAGAGGAAGAGGAAGTCTTTCAGAGAGGTGGATCACAGGAGGGACAGATGAAACCGGAAACTAAAGTGCAGTGGTTCATGCAGCTACTCTTTCTGTGATTGTGTATATACTTATTTGCGTGCTTTCTCAGCAGATGCTCTCAGCTACGAGGGCTTGCTGTTACTGTTGAAGATTCAAACGCGCATATGAGGCAACATACGATAATTATGATCTTGTACGCCGAGGTGTACAAGGCGTGTGTGCAGACAGAGCAGGAAGGGATATGCAGGCTGGCATTTGTTCTCAGTCGGCTGTGACACCTGAGAGGGGACAGAAAAGCACCCCCCGAACGCTCTGCATGGGTACCTGCCCCCCCCCCCCCCCGTGCCTTCGGGAACAGACCCTTTCGGGTTGGGAAAGCTGCAGGCACAGTCTGAGCAGCTGGGAAGGACGGGGGGAAAACGGTACATTTGGAGCCAGTCGATCCGAGCCTTGAGTTTCCACAGCCTGAGCTGTCAATAAGCACAGAACCCCGGCCAGACAAGCAAACTTACAGGCCTAATGGCCATCCCATACAAAACAGTATTATGTGATGAACGTATTTTAGAGAATACATTTTTTAGCTCAATATACGTAAAGTATTTAAATCATCAATTATTACAGTTGCGGTAATTTCTTCTTTGCATTCATATTTGTTTAATGTATGTGCGAAAAATCTTGGACTGAAAAGCATATTTCTCAGGATGTGAAAATATATTCCATTTCTGTGTGGGAAAAGAGCTGCTCGCTGAACTGGACTGGTTTCAGATATTGGGCCAATCTCTGTTTTTACCTTGGAACGGAAACATCCGGCCATTCCCTATGCCTGGGGTGAGGGGTTTGGGATTGGGCAGATAGAAGGCTCATAGGGCCAGGCGTCTCACTCTTGGTCCACCAGCTCTGGAGGACGAGATGGAGGGAATTATGGGTATTCAGTTCTGTTGCCATGACATTTCACCTACTTAGGACACTGCTCTGCTTTGCTGTCCAGGTTGAACCATCCTGTCACTCAAGAATAACTGCTGAAATAAGCTCAGATGTTTGTTTGAGACATTGCCTACATTTAAAAAAAAAAAAAAACAAAACAAACAGAAGTTCCTGGCTGCCTGCTCCCTAGTGGCCGCTGCTGGTAACTGCAGCCGGGCAATGGAGCGCTAACACTTCTATTATTAATGAATTTCTCAAGCAGGCGATTATGTGAGGAGGGAGCGGGCTCTTCTCTTTGAAATGAAAGCGAATAAATGAGACAAACTGCAGTGTTAATAGATTAATAATTCCTACATGAATGAGAGCGATGAAAGGAGAAATGAAGGCTCTTGGAGTGAATCCATGTAGGTTATTCAAACAGGCCAGCATGCGGCATGCCTGGGGGTAAAGGAGGAGAGAGGGAGATCAGAGTCTTCACTCACTGCTGTCTGCGCATAGCGCTCCCTGTAGCTGGGGCCAGAACACAGGGCCTCCAACAGCATGCTCCCAGCTCCCACCTCTCAGACGTCACCTCCCACCTCTCACCTCTCACCTCTCACCTCTCACCTCTCAGCTCCCACCTCTCAGCTCTCAGCTCCCACCTCTCACCTCTCACCTCTTACCTCTCACCTCTCACCTCTCACCTCCCAGATCCCAGCTCACAGTCCTCCATGGAGGATCCCAGATCCCTGGGTAAAGCAGGCCTCTGTCTCTGAGTTCCACCCTGTAGTGTGCAGCCAGCTCCAGGTTCCGTGCAGTCCCTCGGCTTTCTGCCGTTTTTTCTGTTTCCTGTCTGATCTCCCCTGTGATCCATTAAATCTGTTTAGCAGATGCTCTCATCCAGACTGGCTTACTTATTACATGTCACCCGTTCATACAGCTGGAGGTTTATTGAAGCAGCTCTGGTTGAGGTGGCAGTGTGGCATAGTGGTAAGGAGCAGGGCTTGTAATCGAAAGGTTGCTGGTTTGATTCCCTGCTGGGGCACTGCTGCTGTACCCTTGGGCAAGGTACTTAACCCAGAGTTGCCTCACTAAATATCCAGCTGTGTAAATGGATAACATGTAAAAACTGTGACCTGTGAAAGTCGCTCTGGGTAAGAGCATCTGCTAAATGACAGTAATGTAATGTAAGGGTAGTTGCTGCCCAACAGTACAGCAGCAGTGGCCTGTGAGGGGAGTGCAGCAGCAGACTTTGGGTCTTTTTGGGTCCGGAGGCCTGCTCCTTCTCACTGTGTCACTCAGCTGCTGTTTTGATTTGGGAGCTCT
Organism: Megalops cyprinoides; assembly: GCF_013368585.1. Classification (NCBI taxonomy): domain Eukaryota; kingdom Metazoa; phylum Chordata; class Actinopteri; order Elopiformes; family Megalopidae; genus Megalops; species Megalops cyprinoides. The sequence goes on along the minus strand of NC_050588.1, from coordinate 38,295,692 downwards.
CACCAGGCCCCTACCGCCCTCTCTCACACCGGTGCGTGGGCGGCATGTGTCTGACAGCGGATGGACACGAGGGCGGTTTGGCCGCCGGCTTCCCCTCTCTCCCTGGCAGCTGATTGGTCTCAGGTGCCCCAGAGTGTCCGGGAGCAGGGGAGCTGTCCAATCACGCATTGCGTCTGACAGTGGATGGACGGCGAGGGCTGTTTGGCTCATGTTAGCCCAGGGACGCTCAGCACGGTCAGCGTGCGGCGAAGTGAGAAAGTTTGTGTGTCTCCTGACCGCCAGCGTTCACGGTCAGCGTGCAGTGAATTGAGAAAGTTTGTGTGTCTCCTGACCGCCAGCGTTCACAGTCAGCGCGCAGTGAATTGAGAAAGTTTGTGTGTCTCCTGACCGCCAGCGTTCACGATCAGTGCGCAGTGAAGTGAGATAGTTTGTGTGTCTCCTGACCGCCAGCGTTTGCCGAGCTGCAGACCGACATCCACGAGCTGACCCAGGAGCTGGACGGAGCGGGCATCCCCTTCCTGGATTACAGGACCTACGCCATGAGGGTGCTGTTCCCTGGCATCGAGGACCACCCCGTGCTGAAGGAGATGGAGGTACGGGTCAGTACATCACAGCACTGCACAGTCACAAAAACACTGCACAGTTACAGCATTGCAGGAGTGTGGCACATGACATTACAGCATTACAGCACA